>NC_051416.1:35524061-35526941 GCF_015228065.2 Penaeus monodon
CGTGCGCGCGCGTGTGCATGGATTTCCCTGTACCATGGCCGAGGCCGCGTATTGTTCCCTATCTCTGACTCCAAGTATATGTTTATCTTATGCTCTATGAATAAAGTAAGATTTGTTCACAGAAGTAAAAATTAAAATATTAGATATAGGCACTGATTTGTTGTATTTAAAATGGATAAGTTAGTCATCTCAACTCTTAACATTTTCTGTGTCAGCAATTACAAGAAATGAATATCACGAGGGAGACTAAAGCAAACATAACTTTTGACTGAAATTTACTTAAGACTTATTTTTGGTATATTCTGGGATATAATTTCAAAAACCTTGCATTATAAAAATGTGTGTATTTTCATACTTATACGTCCATATAGAAATTAGTGTTAATGAAAATTAGGTAAAGGTCCTGTTTTTACAGCCATCTTTCATATAGAAAAAAAATATATGCAAATGATCGAGCAAATAAATCTAAGAACTTATCTTTTTTGTACTTCCGTCGCAACTTCAAAATAACGAAGTTCTGAGACATGCAACTGTCACAGAGAACTTAATGTAAAAATCTCAATATTTTAAAAATCGCCATTCGATATCCTTTCCCTACTTTTTGTAAACAAAACAAACATGTTTTATTTTGTTATTTTTAGTAGAATATCTTAATTTCGTAAGTAAATAAAGCCTGCATAAACTTACATGAAGAGGAATTTGTTTCTGCATAAAAAATATGACAATACAAGAGTAATAGCATGACAATATCCAGTATTTACAATAACTAATAAATTTCTCACTGTGCAAATCGATGTGTCTGGCCCATATTACCGGTAAGAGGGGCATAAAGACTTGAACGGGATTTTTTAAATATCGGACGTTACTGCGTGAGTTTCTGTCGGTACTTTTGAAACATTTTACTGACTGTATTATACGTGCGATTTTCCATAACCATCAGTGCTGATTATAGCATTTCTTATTCAGAACTAACACATTCATATTTCGTTAGATAAACCACCAATATAACAGCGATAGAGAGCGCAGGCGATTTAATCGTCTTTGAGGATAATGAAGATGACGGGAAACTGTGGCGGTAGTGTTTCGACACTTCTTGTGTGACAGACATGTTCATCACCTAATTAATTAAATAAACCGAAATCCATGAAAGGAACAGCTGATATGCAAATCGCGCATTCAAGGATCGTGGGTATGCTCACTATTTGATAACCCGTATATCATACTCAAAATATGAAAACTTCTGACCGTAAGGGAAAGGTTAAGCGGCTGATATACGTTAACTATGTTTATATAATCTCGGATACTGTTTGTGTATTAAGCAGAAATAAGAATCGCTCCTCCACAATACTTTTTTGTAAGTGTCACCCATACTCCCCTTCAGATGGGAAAGAGCAGGCCCTACCTACCTGCCCCAATTCCTTTTGGTGAGATAGTTCTACCGAGAGCAACTGAGGGTGAGTTTACAAAAAAATAAAATAAAAAATAAGTTTATAGGGTGTTTATTAAAACAATATTTCAAAAACTGTCCTGAAAGTAACCAATATTGATATTTTGACATGTTTCGCACATAGCGCAACATATAGCACCTCAAATGACGATAATAAAGGTTTCATAAGTGAAAAATTAAGAAATGGACACCATGTATTATGACTAGTTACTGGTAAATTAGCCGATTATATTGTTTAGCAAACAGCAACAAATCCTAGCCAATGAAAACTTTATACTGTGACGTCAGTTTTTTTTCTGACCAATCATAACTCCTTTTTTTCGGAAAGCCCTGCCTTCATCCACAAAAAAGAAAAAAAAAAATCAGGGTGTGCCTGGCCTCCATTAGATTAAGTATACATGTGAAAAAAAATTATATTGAATATTAATTCTTTTACAAATTGCGAAACACATCTGCCCCTGGAAATACTACCACGTTGAGGACGACGTATTAGGGTGAAGCATATAACGCGACGATATAAAGTTGTACAATTAACTTAGGTATAACAAGAACCGGCAAAATCTACATATATATTGCACGAAGAAATTGCAATTAAGCAAATTCATGCAATAAAAAATATAATAATACACGCAGTATTAATAAAATTATTACCGATTGGATATAAAAACGACCACAGCTAAATCATTGGATGTGCCGTCACAGCGAGCGACGAAATCGGCTAAAGTATTCTTAGTTACATGGGACGGGTAATAATTTTAACGCTGCGTAGTATGAAGTACCGTCTCCGAAGTACTTTGGGCTCAGGCAAAGGTCAATAAATTCCATCTTACATTTTAAGACAAGTATATATTGAACTGTTACCATATTTGACAACAAAGACTGCAATGATTGCGCGACACGTAACTGTCAGTAGCGTCATTTGCTGGTTATTTTTTCCGAAATGACAACCGAACAAAAACACTAAAATAACTTTAAATCGGGTTTGATGAAACTATGGGGGCTGAAGCCATGTTTCACCTATGCAATTACGGTAAACAATGTTGAGGTTAAATCCGGAAATACTTTTTGCCTGATTGACGTACGAAACAAATGCAGTAAATCATGACTGGACAAAAGTAGCTTTCTAATATGAAAATGTATTTCGAAAGTTTCCTGATGATCGTATCAATTTATGCATAAGGCTTCAGGTAAATTTCAAGATTCATCAGCCTCCGACTTTCGAAACCATTTTTTTTATGGATTGGAATCTCCCTTCGTGGTTTAAAGCTGTTACGATGATGAGTTCCGTCGCATTTGACACGTTGATGACTGGCTGAACTTTTATTCCTCGACGGCAAAGTTGATAAAATGTGTCAGAGGCGGCTTCGCACTGTATTTTGGGGAGGAATTTGCATGATTTACACACAGGAAACTGAGCAAAAACATTAAAATAA
>NC_051416.1:35529889-35530575 GCF_015228065.2 Penaeus monodon
TCAAAATACGAAATTGGACAGCTGCACTATTAACAGTCTACCCGGATGTCGCCACTCTCGAACAAACTTTCCATACATTTGAGTAACAGATCTTACAAGCCTTAGTAATATTACTGTCAAATAAGGAAACAGTTCACTATTTATGTTTACCATATTTATTTACCTTTGTCTGAGTGCCAATAACTTTGGAAGCTGTGGCGGTGACTTGTGCCGCGCAGCTTCAATTATCCGTCCTACTTAATTACGAATGACTTTAGGCCGATTTGTCGCGCGGTGTGACAGAGCACATAATCCACCAATTGTAGTCTTTTACAATTGACAACGAACTTAAGCCAAACCGGTAATAATTTCCAGTAAGACTACGTGAATTGTAATATTAGAAGTGAAGACATATTATATGCATTTGCTTATTATTTCAAGATATGTACTTTGTACAATAAATATATGCACCTCTCTGGAAAGCGGGCATACACTTTTTTGTGTGTGTGGGGGGGGGGGAGGGTCATATATATTTTTTTTTAATGACTGGTCACAGAAAAGACTAACGTCATTTTCTGAAGTTTTCACTGGCTAGGATTTGTCGCTGTTTCAGCATAATCCGCTAATTTGCCAATAACTGCTTGTTATACTTGGTGTCCGTTTTTTCATACATGAGGCATTTATTATCCTTTCAAGGTCTATGTGTT
>NC_051416.1:35536014-35538909 GCF_015228065.2 Penaeus monodon
CGTGCGCGCGCGTGTGCATGGATTTCCCTGTACCATGGCCGAGGCCGCGTATTGTTCCCTATCTCTGACTCCAAGTATATGTTTATCTTATGCTCTATGAATAAAGTAAGATTCGTTCACAGAAGTAAAAATTAATATATTAGATATAGGCACTGGATTTGTTGTATTTAAAATGGATAAGTTAGTCATCTCAACTCTTAACATTTTCTGTGTTCAGCAATTACAAGAAATGAATATCACGAGGGAGACTAAAGCAAACATAACTTTTGACTGAAATTTACTTAAGACTTATTTTAGGTATATTCTGGGATATAATTTCAAAACACCTTGCATTTATAAAAATGTGTGTATTTTCATACTTATACGTCCATATAGAAATTAGTGTTAATGAAAATTAGGTAAAGGTCCTGTTTTACAGCCATCTTTCATATAGAAAATAATATATGCAAATGATCGAGCAAATAAATCTAAGAACTTATCTTTTATGTACTTCCGTCGCAACTTCAAAATAACGAAGTTCTGAGACATGCAACTGTCACAGAGAACTTAATGTAAAAATCTCAATATTTTAAAAATCGCCATTCGATATCCTTTCCTACTTTTTGTAAACAAAACAATCATGTTTTATTTTGTTATTTTTAGTAGAATATCTTAATTTCGTAAGTAAATAAAGCCTGCATAAACTTACATGAAGAGGAATTTGTTTCTGCATAAAAAATATGACAATACAAGAGTAATAGCATGACAATATCCAGTATTTACAATAACTAATAAATTTCTCACTGTGCAAATCGATGTGTCTGGCCCATAGTACAGGCAGGAGAAGCATGAAGAATTGAGCGGGAATTTTAAAATATAGGACGCTACTGCGTGAGTTTCTGTCGGTACTTTTAAAACATGTTCCTGTTTATATCATACGTGCGATATCCATAACCATCAGTGCTGATTATAGCATTTCTTATCCGAAAGAAATACATTCAGATTTCATTAGATACACCACCAATATAACAGCGAAAGAGAGCGCAAGCGATTTACTTGTCTTTGGGGATAATGAAGATGACGGGAAACTGTGGCGGTAGTGTTCGACACTTCTTGTGTGACAGACATGTTCATCACCTAATTAATTAAATAAACCGAAATCCATGAAAGGAACAGCTGATATGCAAATCGCGCATTCAAGGATCGTGGGTATGCTCACTATTTGATAAACCCGTATATTCATACTCAAAATATGAAAACTTCTGACCGTAAGGGAAAGGTTAAGCGGCTGATATACGTTAACTATGTTTATATAATCTCGGATACTGTTTGTGTATTAAGCAGAAATAAGAATCGCTCCTCCACAATACTTTTTTGTAAGGTGTCACCCATACTCCCCTTCAGATGGGAAAGAGCAGGCCCTACCTACCTGCCCCAATTCCTTTTGGTGAGATAGTTCTACCGAGAGCAACTGAGGGTGAGTTTACAAAAAAATAAAATAAAAAATAAGTTTATAGGGTGTTTATTAAAACAATATTTCAAAAACTGTCCTGAAAGTAACCAATATTGATATTTTGACATGTTTCGCACATAGCGCAACATATAACACCTTAAATGACGATAATAAATGCTTCATAAGTAAAAAATTAAGAAATGGACACCATGTATTATGGCTAGTTACTGGTAAATTAGCGGATCATATTGTTTAGCAAATAGCAACAAAGCCTAGCCAATGAAAACTTTATACTGTGACGTCAGTTTTTTTCTGACCAATCATAACTCCTTTTTTTCGGAAAGCCCTGCCTTCATCCACAAAAAAAGAAAAAAAAAATCAGGGTGTGCCTGGCCTCCATTAGATTAAGTATACATGTGAAAAAAAATTATATTGAATATTATATTCTTTTACAAATTGCGAAACACATCTGCCCCTGGAAATACTACCACGTTGAGGACGACGTATTAGGGTGAAGCATAATAACGCGACGATATAAAGTTTGTACAATTTAACTTAGGTATAACGAGAACCGGTAAAATCTACATATTTATTGCACGAAGAAAATTGCAATTAAGCAAATTCATGCAATAAAAAATATAATAATACACGCAGTATTAATAAAAATTATTACCGATTTGGATATAAAAACGACCACAGCTAAATCATTGGATGTGCCGTCACAGCGAGCGACGAAATCGGGCTAAAGTATTCTTAGTTACATGGGACGGGTAATAATTTTACGCTGCGTAGTATGAAGTACCGTCTCCGAAGTACTTTGGGCTAAGGCAAAGGTCAATAAATTCCATCTTACATTTTAAGATAAGTATTAGTATTGAACTGTTACCATATTTGACAACAAAGACTGCAATGATTGCGCGACACGTAACTGTCAGTAGCGTCAATTTGCTGGTTATTTTTTCCGAAAATGACAACCGAACAAAAACACTAAAATAACTTTAAATCGGGTTTGATGAAACTATGGGGGCTGAAGCCATGTTTCACCTATGCAATTACGGTAAACAATGTTGAGGTTAAATCCGGAAATACTTTTTGCCTGATTGACGTACGAAACAAATGCAGTAAATCATGACTGGACAAAAGTAGCTTTCTAATATGAAAATGTATTTCGAAAGTTTCCTGATGATCGTATCAAATTTATGCATAAGGCTTCAGGTAAATTTCAAGATTCAATCAGCCTCCGACTTTCGAAACCATTTTTTTTATGGATTGGAATCTCCCTTCGTGGTTTAAAGCTGTTACGATGATGAGTTCCGTCGCATTTGACACGTTGATGACTGGCTGAACTTTTATTCCTCGACGGCAAAGTTGATAAAATGTGTCAGAGGCGGCTTCGCACTGTATTTTGGGGAGGAATTTGCATGATTTACACACAGGAAAACTGAGCAAAAACATTAAAATAA
>NC_051416.1:35541864-35542546 GCF_015228065.2 Penaeus monodon
TCAAAATACGAAATTGGACAGCTGCACTATTAACAGTCTACCCGGATGTCGCCACTCTCGAACAAACTTTCCATACATTTGAGTAACAGATCTTACAAGCCTTAGTAATATTACTGTCAAATAAGGAAACAGTTCACTATTTATGTTTACCATATTTATTTACCTTTGTCTGAGTGCCAATAACTTTGGAAGCTGGGCGGTGACTTGTGCCGCGCAGCTTCAATTATCCGTCCTACTTAATTACGAATGACTTTAGGCCGATTTGTCGCGCGGTGTGACAGAGCACATAATCCACCAATTGTAGTCTTTTACAATTGACAACGAACTTAAGCCAAACCGGTAATAATTTCCAGTAAGACTACGTGAATTGTAATATTAGAAGTGAAGACATATTATATGCATTTGCTTATTATTTCAAGATATGTACTTTGTACAATAAATATATGCACCTCTCTGGAAAGCGGGCATACACTTTTTTGTGTGTGTGGGGGGGGGGAGGGTCATATATATTTTTTTTTAATGACTGGTCACAGAAAAGACTAACGTCATTTTCTGAGTTTTCACTGGCTAGGATTTGTCGCTGTTTCAGCATAATCCGCTAATTTGCCAATACTGCTTGTTATACTTGGTGTCCGTTTTTTCATACATGAGGCATTTATTATCCTTTCAAGGTCTATGTGTT
>NC_051416.1:35557124-35557203 GCF_015228065.2 Penaeus monodon
TATGTGACACTTTCCATGCTCCGCCCCTATTTATGGAGGTGGAGTCATAGATATACTCCTGCACCTCTCTGATGAGCGC
>NC_051416.1:35562145-35562375 GCF_015228065.2 Penaeus monodon
TGAAGACCCACGAATTCCCGCCTCTCGGCCAGTTGATTGTGGCGAGAGGAACTGAGAGGACCTATTTTGTACCGCTCTGCGAGATAAGTATTCGGGGATTCGTGTATTTTCATGGTTAGCCCTTTTAACCGGGGATTAATCCGGAAAGGCCACGGGATATTGTGTAGCTTCCTATAAAATAAAGGAAGATCTATTATTATTTTATTTATGTTTGTCTCGCCTACAACTCC
>NC_051416.1:35562458-35564896 GCF_015228065.2 Penaeus monodon
ATTATTTTGATAAGCTCTAGGATTATTGAAAAGGGGGGGGGGTCGTCACAGTCAACTCATTCAGTGGTGAAGGGCCGCTCATGATACGGACCCGTACACCACAGGTGGTATGCAGCGGTGTTGATGTTGCAATTGTAGCGCTGTTTGTAATTTTGTATTAGTAAGTATTGCAATTAAATGGTCAGATTCTGCTTTAGAATAATTAGGTCCGTTACTAGGATCATGTAGAAGAATTTTTGGTTTTATGTAGTCTTTTCACTGTTTTGTAACTAATAATTCATGTGATTGTTTTACATTGTAATTGCACTGTAAATTTATTTTGCAACATCAAGAACTCATGTGCTAAGATGTAATTTGCTCTTGTAAATTGTGAGTGTCAGTGTCTACCATTGTTGATTGTCCACAGATTGAGAGGAGGGCGCCAGAGTACACCACTCCATTTGATTCGACCCTGTGCACTGGATCTAATGAATGGGTGCATGAGTGTGCTAGTATTGCAGCCCATCTACCACAGTGACTCGACCACGGTGCGACGATCTGGTTTCCTGCTGCGGAGAAGCAGGACCGGGTCTCTCTATTCACGCCTACGAACTACGACCGCTCCCTGCTCGTAACCGTGCATCGAATCGTGCTCTTAGAAAAGCTGCGAAGAGGGTAACTCATAAGATGGTGGGTAGAAACTCCAACAGGGGCTCGGTTCGTTCGTCATGTGCCACGACGCCTACTGGCCCGCCGGCTGTCGAGGAAGCCTCTGGTGGGGATGCACCCGTGCAAGAACCGCAAAATAGTGGCGACCCTCGAGCTGCAGCGCCACAGCCACCACCAGATGTTCATGATATGCTTAGTGCTGCTCTAAGTCGTATTTCCGTCCTAGAAGAAGTGATAGCTGCTACTAGAAGCGAGAATGTCTGGTGCCAGCCATCGGCGCGGGAAGAGCCACTCCCCGTGGGTCACAGTAACGCATCACAAGTTCCCCATTTAATACCCCAGGAGCCCACCTCGTATATTTACCCCACTCATGCTTTGGGTGTTCACCCAGCCGCACCTGCCAGCAGCCACCCAAGCTTTGAGTGGCCGAGATGAAATCCCAGTGTTCTATGGTGAGACGCCTGCCTCACAAGCTCTGCAGAGAAACCGGGAGGTGGAAGCTTTGGATATCTACCATAGAGATGCTCACGCAGCCGGCCACCGATGAGGCTTTGATACGAATGGCAAGGGGGAGAGCACGAGGCTATGTGCAGATGGTGCTGCTTGGACCCATGTTCCAGGGCATAACATCCTGGCAAGATTTTAAAGCAAAGTTAAGGGTCAAATTCAGGGGCGTTAGTACGCCCGAGCATTTCTTTGAAATGCTTTCCCAGTCGAAAATGATACCTGGGCAGTCGCCCCTTGACTACTTCCAAGCAGTCGAGATGGCTATACTCCAAGGAGCCAAAGATTACCCCTATGAAGTCGGAGACATCGAAGCTCTTCTCAGGAGAACCTTTACTGCCGGGCTGCCCACTTGGTTACGGCACCAGCTGCTCCTGTTGGACTTTGCAACCACTAGCCAGATGGCGCAAATGTCTTGATGCCACCGTTGGCATCAAGACATTCTTATCTACCATTCAAAGTGCAACCCGTTCGAGTCATGGGCTCTATCCTTCACAATCATTACACCAGGGTCAGCCGTTGCCACTAGGTTTTGCATCTCCAGTACAACATGCTGAGGAAATTACACCACCCTTGGAGTTTTACAGTGATGGCCCTCTACAGATGACTCCAACACCTCTAAACAACAAGCAGGTTGGCACAGTGCAGCAAGTACCTCGACAGAAGCATGTCACGTTTGACTCGCCACCAACCCGGCAACAGATGGATGTCCCAAATCCTTTATGGTCACGTCGCAACAACTCCCTAGAAAGCTCAGCATGGGAGTCCCGGAAAGCGGGACAACGGCAGCCATCGACGTGAATACACCTCAAGATCTCACCGCATTCCATCCACACATGGGAACAACAGCCGTGCCTGGTGTGAAGTGCATCGACGAGAGGGACACGACACTTCACAATGTCGGCTATTGAGGATGGTATGCTATGGCTGTGGGCAGAGTGGGCATTTGGTGGCCCTGTGTCCCTTTCAGCCGCGCCGCTCGGGGCAAAACTCCCATCCTGCGGGCGGCTCCTCCAGCCCCAGGGAGCGAACCGAAAGAGTCACTGACGACACAGAAGGGCAGGCCTCTAGTGTGTCTGCAGGTCAACGGGAAGACCACAGTCTGTTTCCTCGACACCGGGAGTGAAGTGACGATCGTGAAGGAAGCCCATGTCAACATGCTACCGGGGGTTCGGATGCTGCAGACCTCCCGGTCTCTTCAGGGAGTGTCAGGACCACCTAGCCCTGTGGTAGCTGAGGCTGATTTGACCTTCAGACTTCTCCCGGATTTTGTGCTGACCCATCGA
>NC_051416.1:35565032-35565629 GCF_015228065.2 Penaeus monodon
CATATACCGGTGAGGAATCAAAATGCGTACATGAAGCCCCAGGTGGAAAAGTGAATGATAAGTGTGGCAAGGAATTTCAACACATTTCCCCTGTGCATGTTGCTGAACGAATTGTGATCCCAGCCCAGTCAGGATGTTTTGTTCCAGCAAATTAGATAAGAGGCATGCCACCGGACGCCCATCTGGCTATTGTAGAAGGCAATGCTACCTGTTTGACAGTACCGAGGACCCTCATCTCTGTTCACGAACGGAGGTCTAGTGTTTGGGTTGTGAATACGGACCAGAGAGCAAGAAAACTTTCCCCAGGTACGATACTTGGTTATGCAGAAATTGTGCAACTTGAAGAAGTCACGAGAGCAGATGATCATGATACACAGGGTTCGGGCCTTAGTGATGCCAGTAACAAAAACCTTTGCTCTGCCACGACTGGAGGACAGGATCGTGGGACCTTTAATGCAGTGCCACCTGCATGTAATATAGACTGTGATAGTCAAGATGGGTTCATTGATGATGAGTATGATGGGGATGGTTGTCTTGACTTTTCATATGATGCACAGGACTTCTTTATATTTCCAGAGACCCCAGCACTTGATGAGG
>NC_051416.1:35566609-35566686 GCF_015228065.2 Penaeus monodon
GCAGCCATAGCTCGCCCACTAACCCGCTTGACGAAGAAGTCCACACGGTTTCAGTGGGAGGATGCTGAACAGGAAGC
>NC_051416.1:35567053-35567170 GCF_015228065.2 Penaeus monodon
GACTTCACATTGCACTATAAGAAAGGAACTTCTAATCATGTGCCAGACCTTCTTTCTAGACCTGCGGGTGGTGTAGATGAGCCACGAGAGGAGCTTTGTCCCGTTGAACAGGTGCGA
>NC_051416.1:35569319-35569549 GCF_015228065.2 Penaeus monodon
TGAAGACCCACGAATTCCCGCCTCTCGGCCAGTTGATTGTGGCGAGAGGAACTGAGAGGACCTATTTTGTACCGCTCTGCGAGATAAGTATTCGGGGATTCGTGTATTTTCATGGTTAGCCCTTTTAACCGGGGATTAATCCGGAAAGGCCACGGGATATTGTGTAGCTTCCTATAAAATAAAGGAAGATCTATTATTATTTTATTTATGTTTGTCTCGCCTACAACTCC
>NC_051416.1:35569632-35569734 GCF_015228065.2 Penaeus monodon
ATTATTTTGATAAGCTCTAGGATTATTGAAAAGGGAGGGGGTCGTCACAGTCAACTCATTCAGTGGTGAAGGGCCGCTCATGATACGGACCCGTACACCACA
>NC_051416.1:35571320-35571448 GCF_015228065.2 Penaeus monodon
TCACCCACGAGTGCCCTCGAAATGTAAAAAAAAAAAAAAAAGTGATAAGATAATATCAAGTGCCAGTGCATGCGCAGTCAAAAAAGGGGGGGCGCGGCACGGAAAAGTAAAGAGCACCGCAATAGAGA
>NC_051416.1:35572964-35573038 GCF_015228065.2 Penaeus monodon
TTTTTTGACAGCAGCTATTGTTTGTGTATAGGAAACATTTCAGAATATTTTCTTTTACACACTGCCTATATCAG
>NC_051416.1:35578112-35580776 GCF_015228065.2 Penaeus monodon
TCCATTGTTTGAAGACCCCGAATTTCCCCGCCTCTCGCCAGTTGATTGTGCGAGAGGAACTGAGAGGACCTATTTTGTACCGCTCTGCGAGATAAGTATTCGGGGATTCTTTGTTTTTTCATGGTTAGCCCTTTTAACCGGGATTAACCCGGGAAAGGCCACGGGATATTGGAGCTTCCTATAAAATAAAGGAAGATCTATATTATTTATTTATGTTTGTCTCGCCTACAACTCCAGTTCCTGGGCTCCTGAGTAAAACCCCCCTCTATGCTCTAACGAAATATTTTACGCCCCTTTGCACGATGTTCGTTGCTTATATTATTTTGATAAGCTCTAGGATTATTGAAAAGGGGGGGGGTCCGTCACAGTCAACTCATTCAGTGGTGAAGCGCCGCTCATGATAGGGACCCGTACACCACAGGTGGTATGCAGCGGTGTTGATGTTCCAATTGTAGCGCTGTTTGAAATTTTGTATTAGTAGTATTGCATTAAATGGTCAGATTCTGCTTTAGAATAATTAGGTCCGTTACTAGGATCATGTAAAAGATTTTTGGTTTATGTAGTTTTTTCACTTTTTTGTAACTAAAAATTCATGTGTTTGTTTTACATTGTAATTGCACTGTAAATTTATTTTGCAACATCAAGAACTATGTGCTAAGATGTAATTTGCTCTTGTAAATTGTGAGTGTCAGTGTCTACCTTTGTTGATTGTCCACAGATTGAGAGGGGGGGCGCCAGAGTACACCACCCATTTGATTCGACCCTGTGCACTGGATCTAATGAAGGGGTGCATGGTGTGCTAGTATTGCAGCCCATCTACCACAGTGACTCGACCAGGTGCGAACGATCTGGTTTCCTGCGCGGAGAAGCAGGACCGGGTCTCTCTATTCACGCCTACGAACTACGACCGCTCCCTGCTCGTAACCGTGCTCGAATCGTGCTCTTAGAAAAGCTGCGAAGAGGGTAACTCAAAAGTTTGGTGGGTAGAAACCCCAACAGGGGCTCGGTTCTTTCGTCATGTGCCACGACGCCTACTGGCCCGCCGGCTGTCGAGGAAGCCTTCTGGTGGGGATGCACCCGTGCAAGAACCGAAAAAATAGTGGCGACCTCGAGCTGCAGCGCCACAGCCACCCCCAGATGTTCATGATATGCTTAGTGCTGCTCTAAGTCGTATTTCCGCCCTAGAAAAAGTGATAGCTGCTACTAGAAGCGAGAATGTCTGGTGCCAGCCATCGGCGCGGGAAGAGCCACTCCCCGTGGGTCACAGTAACGCATCACAAGTTCCCCATTTAATACCCCAGGAGCCCACCTCGTAATTTACCCCACTCATGCTTTGGGTGTTCCCCCAGCCGCACCTGCCAGCAGCCACCCAAGCTTTGAGTGGCCGAGATGAAATCCCAGTGTTCTATGGTGAGACCCCTGCCTCACAAGCTCTGCAGAGAAACCGGGAGGTGGAAGCTTTGGATATCTACCATAGAGATGCTCACGCAGCCGGCCACCGATGAGGCTTTGATACGAATGGCAAGGGGGAGAGCACGAGGCTATGTGCAGATGTGCGCTTGGACCCATTTTCCCCAGGGCATAACATCCTGGCAAGATTTTAAAGCAAAGTTTAAGGTCAAATTCAGGGGCGTTTAGTACGCCCGCATTTCTTTGAAATGCTTTCCCATTCGAAAATGATACTGGGGCAGTCGCCCCTTGACTACTTCCAGCAGTCGAGTGGTATACCCCAAAGGGACCAAAGAATTACCCCTATGAAGTCGGAACACGAAGCTCTTCTCAGAGAACCTTTACTGCCGGGCTGCCCCACTTGGTACGGCCCCAGCTGCTCCTGTTGACTTGCAACCCCTAGCCAGATGGCGCAAATGTCTTGATGCACCTTTGGCAAAAGACTTCTTATCTAATTCAAAGTGCAACCCGTTCGAGCATGGGCTCTATCCTCACAAATTCACGGGTCACCGTGCACTGGGTTTTGCATCTCCATTACAAATCGAGGAAATTACCACCCTTGAGTTTACAGTGATGCCCTCACGATGACCCCAACACCTCTAAACAACAAGCGTTGGCACAGTGCGCAAGTACCCGACAGAAGCGTCACGTTTGACTCGCCACCAACGGCAACAGATGGATTCCCAATCCTTATGGTCACGTCGCAACACTCCCTAGAAGCTCAGCAGGGGAGTCCGGAAAGGGGGGGATCCGGCCCATCGCGTGAATACACCTCAAATCCTCACCGCATTTCTCCCACTGGAACAACAGCGGCCTGGGTGAGTGCATCGACGAGAGGCACGGAACTTCACAATGTCGGCTATTGAGTGTAGCTATGGCTTGGAGAGTGGGCATTTGGTGGCCCTGTGTCCTTTCAGCCGCGCGCTCGGGAAAACTCCATCCTGGTGGGCTCTCCAGCCCCAGTGGAGCGAACCGAAAAAAGCCCACTGCGACACAGAAGGGCGGCCTCTAGTGTGTCTGCAGGTCACGGATACCACATTTCTTTCCCACCCCGGGGAGTGAAGTGACGATCGGAAGGGACCCCATGTCAAATGCTACCGGGGGTTCGGATGCTGCAGACCTCCGGTCTTTTCAGGGAGTGTCAGGACCACCTAGCCCTGTGGTAGCTGAGGTATTGACCTTCGAGACTTCTCCGGATTTTGTGCTGACCCTCGA
>NC_051416.1:35580901-35581475 GCF_015228065.2 Penaeus monodon
CATATACCGGTGAGGATCAAATGCGTACATTGAAGCCCCAGGTGGAAAAGTGAATGATAAGGTGGCAAGGAATTCAACACATTTCCCTGTGCATGTTGCTGAACGATTGTGTCCCAGCCTCAGGATGTTTTTTTCCCCAGCAAATTAAAAGAGCATCCACCGGACGCCCATCTGGCTATTGAAAAGGGCAATGCTACCTTTGACAGTACCGAGGACCCTCATCTCTGTTCACGAACGGAGGTCTAGTTTTTTGGGTTGTGAATACGGACCAAGAGCAAGAAAACTTTCCCGGGTACGATACTTGGTTATGCAAAAATTGTGCAATTGAAGAGTCACGAGAGCAGATGATCATGATACACAGGTTCGGGCCTTAGTGATCCCAGTACAAAACCTTGCTCTGCCAGACTGGAGGACAGGATCGTGGGACCTTTAATGCAGTCCCACCTGCATGTAATATAGACTGTGATAGTCAAGATGGGTCATTGATGATGAGTATGATGGGGATGGTTTCTTGACTTTTCATATGATGCACAGGACTTCTTTATATTTCCAGAGACCCCAGCACTTGATGAGG
>NC_051416.1:35582452-35582528 GCF_015228065.2 Penaeus monodon
GCAGCCATAGCTCGCCCACAACCCGTTTACGAAGAAATCCACACGGTTTCAGTGGGAGGATGCTGAACAGGGAAAC
>NC_051416.1:35582892-35583006 GCF_015228065.2 Penaeus monodon
TATGACTTCACATTGCCTATAAGAAAGGAACTTCTAATCATGTGCCAGACTTCTTTTTAGACCTGCGGGTGGTGTAGATGAGCCACGAGAGGACTTTGCCCGTTGAACAGGTGC
>NC_051416.1:35584636-35584735 GCF_015228065.2 Penaeus monodon
TTATAGTCTGTGTTGCACTAGTAAGTTGTCAGTTTATAGCGTATCTAAGTTCTTAAATTTTGTTACAATCTGTAAGGGGTTTTTCCAGGGTATTTCGTG
>NC_051416.1:35585134-35585357 GCF_015228065.2 Penaeus monodon
TGAAGACCCACGAATTCCCCCCTCTCGGCAGTTGATTGTGGCGAGAGGAACTGAGAGGACCTATTTTGTACCGTCTGCGAGATAGTATTCGGGATTCGTGTATTTTCAAAGGTTAGCCCTTTTAACCGGGGATTAATCCGGAAGGCCACGGGATATTGGGTAGCTTCCTATAAAATAAGGAAGATCATTATTATTTTATTTATGTTGTCTCGCCTACAACTCC
>NC_051416.1:35585440-35585544 GCF_015228065.2 Penaeus monodon
ATTATTTTGATAAGCTCTAGGGTTATTGAAAAGGGGGGGGTTTGTCACAGTCAACTCATTCAGTTGGTGAAGGGGCCCCTCATGATACGGACCCGTACACCACA
>NC_051416.1:35586349-35586514 GCF_015228065.2 Penaeus monodon
AATTATTGTACGCTCGCGAGTAAGTATTCGGGGATCGTGTATTTTCATGGTTAGCCCTTTTAACCGGGGATTAATCCGGAAAGGCCACGGGATATTGTGTAGCTTCCTATAAAATAAAGGAAGATCTATTATTATTTTATTTATGTTTGTCTCGCCTACAACTCC
>NC_051416.1:35586597-35586699 GCF_015228065.2 Penaeus monodon
ATTATTTTGATAAGCTCTAGGATTATTGAAAAGGGAGGGGGTCGTCACAGTCAACTCATTCAGTGGTGAAGGGCCGCTCATGATACGGACCCGTACACCACA
>NC_051416.1:35606909-35607600 GCF_015228065.2 Penaeus monodon
CGAAAATTTTATTGAATTATAATAATAGGAGACCCTGAATTCGATGCCTTACATTCGTGTTCCTTTCAAGATGGGATGGAGTTAGTTGTTGCTTATATTTCGTTTATCTGCCATAATGCATATCATCACTATCTAAGTATAGCTCTATGAGACAAGAAAAAAAATACAAGAAGTAATTGCGCTCTGCGATGGTCACTTGTTTGTTTACAAGAACGGGCGAGGCGAATCCACGACGGTCCTTCCGTGCTCTTCCACGGTGAACGAGACCAACCTTCTCCACCAGTCGAGAATTTAGCGACGATCATCTAGCCGCCATGAAGGTCTTCAAGGATATGCTGACCGGTATGTTGTGAGCTGTAACGTGGGGATGTTATGGAAACTAGTTTTACCTTCATATGAGACGAGATGTTAACATTTTTTTTGTTTAAAAGCGAGAGGAAGTTGACAGTTTCTCTGAACTTCCACTCCTGTCAAAGTAGGACGAAATTTGCATCCAGTTTCGCATCTAATAGAAGCAGCATTCATACTTACTGTATATTATGAGGAATATTGAAACCTATCGAATTGAAGAAGGGAGGAAATTTCTAGTAGGTTATGTAGGTCATGAATGAGTTAGGCATCCATATATCGTACCCATGTCAGGGCTGGATGGCAGGAATTACTTCTGGTGCAATAAATAGAAAAAAATACG
>NC_051416.1:35609305-35609513 GCF_015228065.2 Penaeus monodon
AAAAACACTAAAATTTGTGCTATAAGTCCATTTTCAGAAAGGGCAAACAAAGTGTTGAGCAATGCATTTATGATAAACTGGTGTGTTGCACACAAGTAAACATTGTATATTATGTGAATCCAGAAATCCAAAGCTTACCTTACCTACCTTATAGTTATTCCTTAGACATGCTTAGGGAATTGATATATAGAGGAAACAGATGTAAAGA
>NC_051416.1:35610711-35610886 GCF_015228065.2 Penaeus monodon
CTTATGTTAGACAGCTAATCCACTAATTTACTAGTAACTAGCCATTTTACATGTAACCATTTCTTAAATTTTCTCATATGAATTATATCCATTTTTAAAAATTTCTCTTTAAGCATTTATTGTTAACATTTCAGGTTCCATTTGTTAGACCTTATGTGAAACATTTCAACACACT
>NC_051416.1:35610983-35611082 GCF_015228065.2 Penaeus monodon
AATGTAGTGTCTGTGAGTGGTAACTGGAAGAGTGCTGGGTCCATTTCTGACTCCATGAGCATGTGAAAATAAGTTATTACTGAAAATTGAGGATTATGT
>NC_051416.1:35611341-35611554 GCF_015228065.2 Penaeus monodon
TAGTCTTGTCAGCACACACACTTGTTCACGTGCACCCGGCCTAAAAGCAGTCACTCAGCGGAGCAGCAACTTGCCTAGGCCTAATGGTCTGATTTTTTGTGATTTAGTTGCCATGATGCAACGGGATCCAATGGGTAAAGATTTAGTATGGTTTCAGAAAAGTTTTTGAAAGTCTTTTTACTTACACTGTTTTAACAACACTCTATGAACTTG
>NC_051416.1:35611977-35612439 GCF_015228065.2 Penaeus monodon
GTAAAAATCCACATTGTCATATCCTCTATTTCGATATTACTTGTTTAGAAACCTAGTTTTGTGTATTAGAAATGTTACTTTCATTTCATAAAATTTGTATTTTAAAACTATTTCCAATATACAGCATGTTTATCATCACCATATAAATATGCAGGTTATACTTGTATTTTGAGACTTAAGATTTTAGTCAGAGGTAAACACAATAGATTAGATTCTTTTCAACTTGCATTGGCATTATGTATCATGCACAGCATTCCAGGCATGTATGATGCATTATTTATTTTTATGTAATTCCAAAATTTTTTTTTTTTCACAAAATGTGATACAACTGAATTGTATCATATTCATTCCATTTGCGTTAAATTTTTGTAGGCCATCCCTATTCGAGTCTGCTGTTTTTTTTATTGTCATAGAAAATATAATATTATTTTGCAAATGTATTAGTTAATTCTGTTTTTTAAT
>NC_051416.1:35614736-35614815 GCF_015228065.2 Penaeus monodon
AACTATTATAGGGAATTCTTAGTTCCTGTCCATGAAAAGGATAAGCATTTATTGTAATATCATAGATTTCTTAAATTTG
>NC_051416.1:35614976-35615569 GCF_015228065.2 Penaeus monodon
GGCATTTGTTACATTTAATGCTAAATATCTGACCAGTAACTCTTCTTTATGTATGTTTACACTGATTTACTTTCGCATGGAATTAATACTTTTTTGCATGATTCTTCCAAAAGAAATGTATATACCAATAACTCGAATGTGGAACTTCATAAACAATGTTAGAAATATAGGGAAAAATAATGTTTGTTAGAATTTTATTTTTAGCCTGAAAATGATTGCTAGTTGATATCATTTTCTTTGTGTATAGATGTGTATGATTGAAAGTAGTCATTCAGGCAAATTCAACATAGTTCATTTATTCTATAGCACTTGTTGAATCTTTGTAAATATCACTTGGGGAAACAGTCGCTGGGCTTTCCATGGTGATGATGACCGTTGGGGGCATGGCAATAAGACAGCTAGAAAGCTAAGTGCTTATTGGTCAATTGACTAATGATCTGTCCTCTCTTGGAAGTCAATGGAATTAACTTGCAATGTAAACATAGACCTTACAAAGTGTTTACTACACTGTAAAACTTTTTTCATTATGGGTGGTTTACAGTGTTGTAAGGAGGTTGGAAGATACGATGTTGGAAAGAGAAGAGAACAGAGAA
>NC_051416.1:35615876-35616002 GCF_015228065.2 Penaeus monodon
ATATTTTTATCCCTGGTTGAAAATAACTCGACTCTGGTACTGCTTTTGTATATTTCATATTATTTGTTGATATTTATAGTGTTTTGCTTTTTGGTAGAACACTAATATATAGAAATAGATTCCAAT
>NC_051416.1:35616159-35616447 GCF_015228065.2 Penaeus monodon
ACAGTTGTGGAGCTCAAATTGCTTTTTGGTCTCCATTTTTTGAATAGTTATTGAATTTGCTATACACACCTATCAATACACCTGGTGTCATGTGATTCATTATAAATAATTTGTGTAATGTATTGGCTTTCGTAACTAGCAGGTTTAATATATACAGTGAAATACTTTAAAAGTAATTACAGAAAATCGTGAAGTAATATGCAATATTTAAGATTTTCGCACAATTCTTCAGGCCCCTCTTACCTGTAGTATGAGCCAGACACATTTCCTTATAAAAGATGGCTGGAT
>NC_051416.1:35617547-35617957 GCF_015228065.2 Penaeus monodon
GTGCACCTTTTGCCATAGATGAAAGTCAGTCTGTTTTTGTTTTTGCTATAATCCTGATTATACATGGAAAACTTACCTTCATTTCATCTCTTTAGGGTTGGTTGCTGTCTCTTAACAAATACCTGTCTTGTTACTACTTCTGATTTGTAAATACTTGTATGATTCCTTCGTTTATGCAACATTTTGCGGAGATTTTTTTTGTAATAAGTTATACTTTTTGTTTAAATTTTTAATAATATTTAAACACTTTTCTTTGAAAATTCAAACGTAAATATTGGTACAACTTGTATATAGTATATGTGAATTAATTACTTTTTTGTCAACTCTTATTGTTCAATATGAGAGCAGTTAACCCAACAATATGGTATATAAAATAAGAACATTATGAACTTATTTTCTTATACTTCAGT
>NC_051416.1:35618662-35618940 GCF_015228065.2 Penaeus monodon
TAAAAGCAGGAAATTTCTCTCTTGTGCTTAGAGAAAAGCACCAGAAGCATAAAGTACATAGGTCGGTCTGCACTAATTTTTTTGAGCAGCCATGATTGGTGATATCACAAAATTGTATCGGTTTTCATCCTTGCACTGAGAGAGGTCTTACCCTAGCTATGACATTTACACATCATCCGATGACAGTAACATCATACAATTTTTATTATTTTATCAGCTTAATGTGAGCATGTTTATTTAACATCATTCACTTTCCAAAGTTTCTCTTAAATATTATA
>NC_051416.1:35619002-35619100 GCF_015228065.2 Penaeus monodon
TGAGACCCATGTGTTTTAGATGAAAAGTTATCATATATTTCCAATGATTTTATCAACAAAAAATAATCTGTTCATGGTTTATTTCTTTGATATCTGGA
>NC_051416.1:35619193-35619588 GCF_015228065.2 Penaeus monodon
TAACGAATATCAGGCGTTTCCAGGCTGAAGTGACGGGGGTAAACAATGACTTCAAAAAGCACAACTCTCTTTTCTTTTCTTCATGTACCAAAGTTGCCCTTATTACAGCAAGTGGTAGGGTACCATAGGATAAAAGAGAAATGAAACCAGAAAAATGAGATTATATACTTCCTACAGGGACCTAGTATAATGTGCTGTAGCTTATAAAGGGGTCTGTCTATACCGTGTATGAAACTACTGTTAAAAAGTAAGAGTATAAATGAGGATAATGATATATTGGTTAAACAGCCAGTACTGTCCACAATTGGCAATTTTTTGCGTTTCCATTGTAAAGTGTATTTCAGTAAGAAGGGCATACTAATGGCAGATTTTTGAAAATATCAATTATTTTACAT
>NC_051416.1:35619647-35619817 GCF_015228065.2 Penaeus monodon
TCTAATGCACTGAAACCACTATTGCACCTTTTTCATGCATTTCTGATAAAAAATGCACCAAATGACTGAACACATTACTTATTTACCATGTTCTGCTGACATTTTTTTATAAATATCAGTAATGAAAATAATCTTATCTAGGGTTACTAATAATTTTTCCTTTAGTCCTA
>NC_051416.1:35620017-35620753 GCF_015228065.2 Penaeus monodon
TGGTACAAGTTAATTGAGGATGATTAAAATGGTCAACCTTATTTGAGTGTGTTTACATACATATAAACCTTGCCAGAAATTACAACTACCGAGTGACGAGCAGTTGTTTTTCCTAGTTTTGAAGACGCGGTATGCTTGTGTTAACCTCCCAAGAGAGGTAAATTATGTTCTCTCTAATTCGGAGTAAAATTGTCACTGCATGCTATTTGCTAATATTCTACTGCTCACTCTTTGTGATCAGGAAAACTCAAATTGTCGGCTGCCAAAGGTTGCATATGAATATAGTTATTGAATATTGTTACATTTCATGTTTTTATCTTTACAACACTTAAGTGATTTTGTTGCTCAAGAAAAATAATTTTACAGGTGATGAGATGTTCACTGACACCTATAAGTATGAGGAGGTGGATGATGCCTTCTACATGGTAATTGGAAAAAATATTACTGTTACTGAAGATAACATTGAGCTGGAGGGAGCCAATCCATCAGCTGAAGAGGCAGATGAAGGCACTGACACTACTAGTCAGTCTGGTGTTGATGTAGTTATATATATGCGTCTGCAGGAAACCGGCTTCCAAGTCAAGAAGGATTATCTTGCATACATGAAAGAATACCTAAAGAAGTGAGTTTAAGATGAACAGCTGTTTTAAAGATAGATGATGAGAATTATCTAAGTTTACATATTTCTTATATTATTATTTTAAGGTGCATTATAATTTATTATAATTTATGTAAA
>NC_051416.1:35621369-35622181 GCF_015228065.2 Penaeus monodon
GTATGTATGTATGTATATTATTTGGAGATATCTTAATTCCTGAATATATCCCATATTAAATAAGTTAACTTTCCTTCCTTTCCCCCTCCCCCCAGTGTAAAGGCAAAGTTGGAAGGCACGCCTGAAGCTTCAAAGTTAACATCTATCCAGAAGCCTCTGACAGACCTTTTGAAGAAGTTCAAGGACTTGCAATTCTTCACTGGAGAATCAATGGACCCTGATGGCATGGTTGTTCTCATGGATTACAAAGACATTGATGGAGAAGAGCGGCCAGTCTTGTACTTCCCAAAATACGGTCTAACAGAGGAGAAGCTATAAACGTTATTTATTTCTGAGTTATAGTAAGTGTCTTTTGATTTTTTGAATGGTATTATGGGCAGTAACATGAAAAGGCAGATTACCAGCAGAGCAAGTTAGCAGAATCATTTTAGTATGGGTCAGAAATCTTAGATGAGCCAGGATTGGACAGGGAAGCTAATGATACCCTAAGTTCAGCCAGCTAGAAAGAAGAAAAAGGAGAGAGCAAGTGGATGAATAATTGACGTGAAGAAAGTAAGATAAAGACAATGAAATTAATATAAGAATGATGAAGAATTGCAAGGTTGGTAGGGGGTTGGGGGTAGGGGGGAGTGTTTGAACAAAATAAGGGCACTTGGACAAGTGGATGCCAATGATGATTGGAATCATGTCTGAGATGAAGGCTATATGAACATGGAACCTGCATGTGGTGGATATGTTAAGTAAAACTTCAAGCAACATGCTTTCACTTTCCATATGAAAAACACAATGCAGTAGAGAAGTAAATGTTTTTA
>NC_051416.1:35622459-35622953 GCF_015228065.2 Penaeus monodon
AATGGTCTGTAATTGGAATTAGCCAGTTACTGTTAATGTTACTTCTATCTTGCATAATGCCTCATACCTGGGCATCTTTTTTCCCAATGTAGGCATTTTCCCGAAATATGAAAGCCGAGTTTATACTTCTAAGTTAAATTAATTTCATTGATTTCTGTTTACAGATGCAGCCCTCGTCATCTGGACTCCCAGGGTCATGAAGCAGATTGTTCATGGTCCTTTTTAATTTAATTTTAATATACTCAGATAAATTTAGTCATCCTCTCCAATATACAGTTTTATTTCTTCCTAAACCAAATCTTGCAGTTGGTAAAGAATTAGGCAAATTATTTTTTTTTATACAAAAGATAAATGTGAGAATAATTTCTTTCAAGGAGTAATGTTCAAATTAATTTTCATTGATTTTGCTTCTTTTAACTGTGTAGGGGAGTGGGGGTGGAAAAAACTTAGGTCTTGATTATATATGCATCATAATCATCCATATGAATATCAGT
>NC_051416.1:35622977-35623047 GCF_015228065.2 Penaeus monodon
GTACCATTACCCATAAACTAATACTTTGAGCAAAGATCTCAGTTGGAAAAAATGAACTTCCTTGGGACTA
>NC_051416.1:35623697-35624045 GCF_015228065.2 Penaeus monodon
CTCCCTCTTCCACCACTCTGCAGTACTACCTCACTCAACACCACTCCCTCTTCCACCACTCTGCAGTACTACCTCTCTCAACACCACTCCCTCTTCCACCACTCTGCAGTACTACCTCTCTCAACACCACTCCCTCTTCCACCACTCTGCAGTACTACCTCTCTCAACACCACTCCCTCTTCCACCACTCTGCAGTACTACCTCTCTCAACACCACTCCCTCTTCCACCACTCTGCAGTACTACCTCTCTCAACACCACTCCCTCTTCCACCACTCTGCAGTACTACCTCTCTCAACACCACTCCCTCTTCCACCACTCTGCAGTACTACCTCTCTCAACACCACTCC
>NC_051416.1:35624717-35624879 GCF_015228065.2 Penaeus monodon
GCTTCCATTTGAAGGCCAGAGCACTGATAGTCCAAAAGCTCTGGAGACAAATGGGAAGGGAACAAGGCTCATTATGGATACTTGTATCTCAGCGAGTCCATACCTTAGTTGATGATATAGAAATTTAGCTATTAAAAATCTGCTAATCTTTAACGTAAATAA
>NC_051416.1:35628097-35628227 GCF_015228065.2 Penaeus monodon
TACACCACCCCTTTCTCTTTCTCTAGAAGTACACTTGGGGTGTGGACGCGAATAGAGAAAGAAGAGAGCCTGCAGTGCAATGAGAGGGCCGAGCGGTATTCATGTCGGCCAGTCAGGTCTCTGCAGTTGA
>NC_051416.1:35629118-35632590 GCF_015228065.2 Penaeus monodon
GTGACCTGTTAATGTCATCAATATGACCTCACAAGCGCACTGAATTTCCTTATCTAGCGACTCGAGAATGGCTAACAAATTATCCATTCTCCCGTTCCATAGAACCTCCCTGATTTGCCTATTAATATCGAGCGAAAGTTTCCTTACATGAGAGTCGAGCCATGCCACATCGTTAGTTGTTAATTCAAGTGTACTGGCCATATCTTTCACACAGTAAAATGCATGATAAATAATATTTTATGGCCACCGTCTGAGCTCCTAAATACTTAACCTCAGCGCCACTACTGACCCTAGTCATAAACAATAATTGGCTGTAGATTCTGATATTGCACAACTCTCCAGTGGATGTTCATTCACTAGTACATCTACCATCAGGGCCGCCGAGAGAGGGGGGGGGGTAGCCGGGGCAACTGCCCCGGTGCCCGGGCCATTTTGGGGGCCCGAAAAAAGTGATGCTTTGTTTCTTCTGTTGTATTGTTGTAATGATATAATGATTGCGTCATATCAAGTGCTGTACGTCCTATCATTGTAATTTAATGCGCTTTGTGACCTCATGTTTTAAGGTGATGACTTGTAGTTACGTTGTTACTTCGTTGCTGTTACATAATACTATATGCTGTTTTGTTATAATCTTTATTGCTGTAATATGTATGTTAAGTTTTTAGATGTCAATTTAGATGTTTTGAGCTCGATTAATATTATCTTGTAATTATCTCGTAACTACCTACTGTTTGGTTTCTTCACAGCAATTAAGCTATTAAGATATTAAGCACAGTTGGTTTAATTCCGCTTAATAGCTTCTCTAACGCAATTGATCGATAATGACGCAATTGACTATCACAAACAGTTCTGTCAGGAAAGAATAAATAAGGTTTGCTCCTCAGTTAATTTAGATCAGATTTTGAGAGACCTATTAGAGAGAACAGCTGAGTAGAACATCGAAGTAAATATGTCCTATCAACACAAGTCTGGTGCTCAGAAACGACGGGTAAAGGTGCTCAGAAACGACGGGAAAAGGAGGAGAGAGATAAAGAAACTAGGAGAGGCGCACTTACATTATTTGATGTTGGTGTTAAAAAGCGAAGTGAACCTGAAAAAGAAACTTCTGGGCTCGAAAATGAAGAAAAAGCTGGTCCTCAACCTACAGTTTCAGCCTCGCCAGAACTCTCAGATAAACCCGATGAATCAATGTCTGTAGCATCTTTACAAGCAACTCCAAGTGAAGGGGAATTCGCTCATAGCCAAGCCAGTTCATTTCGTTTTTGACGTCGGAACGTCTCCAGCAGCTCCTACAACACAGGAACTAGAAGAAATGATACGAAAAGGCCATCTACCACATCCCGAGCAGTTTCCCAATGACATTACTGGCAGAAAATTTCCCACATCTGCACTGAAATTCAGACAACCGATTGGTGAAATAAGTTTCAGAAGATGGCTTGTGTTCAGCCCTGCTAAGAGTGCTTTATTCTGTTTGCCATGTAGACTATTCACCAGTGCAATGGGCCATACAACATCCCAATCAGTCTTGGCGTCCACCAATGGATGGAGCACAGCACAAAAATGGAGAAAACTTTTCGACAGGCTTCCTGAGCAAGAGCACAGTACGGCACACACAAAATGCTACCTTGCCTGGCGAGAATTGGAGAGGCGTTTGGAAGAATCTCCTGGAGTTGACATGCTCCATGATGACAGAATTCTCTCAGAGGCTCACAAATGGAAGCAGATTCTCGCAAGAATCATTCATGTCCTTGTCTTTCTTGGTGAAAGAGGACTGCCTTTCCGTGGATCTTCACCAAAAATTGGTGATATTCACAATGGGAATTTTTTTTAGGTCTTATTGAGCTTCTTGCTCACTATGATCCAGTTCTATGCGAGCATGTAACAAAAATTCAAGTATCACAGGAAAAAGGTGAAAGACTGCAAGCTCATTATCTTTCAGCATCATCCCAGAACGAGTTCATTGGCTTGTGCGCAGAGTATTTTCGCAGTCGTGTTTTGGATGAAATTGATGATGCAAAATACTACTCAATCATAGTCGATGCAACACCTGATTCAAGTCATGTTGAACAAACCACCTTTATAGTCCGTTATTTGACGAGGGAGCTTCAAAAAATTTTTGTCCAAGAGCGTTTCTTGACATTCGTTGATTGTTGTAAGAAGACCGGTCTTGAAATAGCCATGCTAATTTTGGAAACCTTGAAACAGTTTGGAATTCCACTTGCAGATTGCCGTGGTCAAGGATATGATAATGCTGCAAACATGTCTGGCAAATATAATGGAGCCCAACAGCACATCCTTGCTGAAAACCCTTTGTGCCTGTATTCGCCCTGTGCCTGCCATTCACTGAATCTATGTGGAGCAGATTCTGCAGCTTGCTGTAAAGAAGTAGTGACATTTTTTGGTATGGTACAAATGGTGTACAATCTATTTTCCTCCAGTCCCCAGCGATGGTCAATTCTTCAAGAAAATATTGGATCCTTTCTGCACGGCCTGTCAGGTACAAGATGGACTGACCGTGTTGCAAGTGTGCGACCATTTGCAGCTCAACTGCCAGGAATACGCTCAGCTCTGGAGCAACTTCATACACTGAATCTTACCCCTAAGACTACCACTGAAGTTAATGGCGCCGTAAAATACATTTCCTCTTTTAGTTGCATCCTCATGTCTACAATCTGGTTTAAGATTTTGGTAGCAATTGATCAAAGAAACCAGATCATACAAGCAAGGCAAGTAAACATTGATGTAGAGGTCTCCAATCTGATATCACTTGTGAACGACCTTAAAGATCTGCGCAGTAAATAGGACCGATATTGATTGTTTTCCCCAGCTTAACGCAAGAAGAAAAGGAAACCATTTTTTGACGAGACACAAGAAGAGTTTTTTTTCCAGAAGGCGGTATAGTTGAGGAAGAGGCAGCAATTAAATATGACGTTTTCTATGTTATTCTTGATTCCGTTATTACTGGCCTCTCAACATGGTATGATGCTGCACACAAAATAGATGATTTGTTTGGCTTTCTTTGGAGATATCTCGCCTTAACAGAGCAGCAAATTTCCACAGCCTGTGTTACCGTGGCAAAGCAATACAACAATGATATCTTTGGAGACGAATCATTAAGCATTAACATTGCCAGTTACCGTTGCTTCAGCAGAGCGATCTTTCAGCAAATTCAAGATCGTCAAAAACTTCATACGGAGCACAATGACACAAGACGATTGAATGACTTAACTATTCTAGGCACAGAGAGCGACCTTACGCGTAAGGTTGACTTCAGTAATGTAATTAACGCCTTTGCACTAAAAAAGGCTCGCAAAGTGAATACATTTTAATTTGAACATTTTAATTAAAATTTTTACATTTTAGTGAATACATTTGAAACATTTTGTAACTTCTCAGCGTTTAACATCAAATGTTCCAGCCAATTTTTTTCCCGTTTATGACAATCCACTGAAAATGACCTATAATCTCTTGT
>NC_051416.1:35632641-35632753 GCF_015228065.2 Penaeus monodon
GGGGGCCCACATCTATTAGTTGCCCCGGGGCCCGGCCTAGCTCTCGGCGGCCCTGTCTACCATGCATAGATTCCCTACCCACATGCTCAAGACTAACATTCCTCCTATGAGT
>NC_051416.1:35632776-35634000 GCF_015228065.2 Penaeus monodon
TGCTCTCGCCTTCAGTGTTATTTGCATTGTGGGAATCTTTAATGTTTGTGTTATTCAATCTCATATTATAAAGATCATTAGTAATTCCTGAAAAAGACTCATTATCGAAATCATTCCTTAAAATTACATTTGGTCCCTCATCCTTTTCCTTTGAAGTTTGAGCTTCAGTTACTTGCACCAGTTCAGTTCCTTTGCCAACTGGTTTGGGATAATTCACAAGCTAATCCATTTCCTGATCTCCCTTTGGATTGACTCCCCTTCTCTGGATATGGGTTAGGGCCCTTGTTATGGTCGTTCCAAATCCACCTTCATTTTTTCCATGTTGACTTCTCTAAATCCTCCAATTTGTAAGTCTTTCAGTTGATTCATTGAGCTTCATCTCCATGGCACCCAATATGGTCCTTCCTATTTGAATGATAATCTAGATCCCCTTTCCTTCTAGTAGCTTTCACAGTCCCAGCTTACAGTAAAGTATCCTTTAATTTCTCCACGCTGCCCTTAGAAGATTATCTCTTACATATCAGGTACATGTGGCCACAAAGTCTTTACTTGGTAGTTTGTAGCTTGTGGTGGGCCCTGTCTACCGTTCCACTAGTGTTTTGGCGTCCCTGCCAAACATCACATAGTATGGCATATTTCCAATAGCACTGTGATAGGGTGAATTTAAAGCCAATTGTGCTTCAGCTAAATACTGGTCCACAAAACAATGAAAAAGGCTGAATACCCGGTCGTCTCACAGAGCCCATATACCACAATTTGACAATGATTATACCCTAATGTCTTAGCCATACACATTAGAAGCTTATTCCTGAATCCCCGTCCTTGGTCTCTTAAGTCTTGGATACCTCTGCAGTTTTGTCTGGGAATGCCTCTAATACTGCAAATCGGGTGAGGAAATCCATAAATAACAATATATACTGTATCTATTTCCTGTTTCCATAAGGGGAAATGGTCCCATCAGGTTCATAGCCAAATGTTCCTCTGGTACTGGATACCTTCACACCCCATATGTCTGTGGTGTGGTTCCCTTCTTGTTCAGTGTCCTATAATGTAGGAAAGACAACATGGGATTATAGGAAACACTGTGTACAAAAAGAACTTACAAATTTTAGTAAAAAATACTTGCAAATTAACTATAGTTAGTTCCGTGGCCCGTCGTCCATTAACTTCGGGAGGGAAGACGTACAAGAATTTATAGTTAACTCCGTGCAGATAATTTTAAAT
>NC_051416.1:35634070-35634446 GCF_015228065.2 Penaeus monodon
GTTCTTGTGTTTAATTACGCAGTTTTCTTCAAATGAGTTCCTGGAGTCAACAATGATTCACCTTCACTCAGTGACACTCCAAGCTGAACTGCCTCAAAGGAGGACAGACCCGGGGGTGCCAGGTCACAAGACAAGGTGCTGGTTGTTCGGTTGTATGGATGCTGAGGTGACAGTAATTTGGCTCTTATCTCGAGTTAAAGTAACCACCAAGATCGTCCACAAATACACAACTTGCAGAACTACATCCCCACCAAACTCCATTTTGTGATTTTATTCCCTTAGATTTTCCTATAATCTTAAGTAACTAAGAGTTACATTTTATCGACCAATGCATCAAATATAGCATAACTGCTATATTTGATGCTTTTGGCCGATG
>NC_051416.1:35634807-35635636 GCF_015228065.2 Penaeus monodon
ATAATCAAATTTATTTCATGGGATGTCATGTCTTTATTTTAGAAGACACCTATGCTTAAAATATATTTCTAAGAAACATGAGGACTGTACACCATGATCCTCCCGACACTGAGTTTTTACAAGAACTAGACTTAATGGACTAAACTGTTCAACTACGCATCTAAAGACCATCTAATCATCAACAAGTGAACAGGGAATCCATAGAACTTGTTCTCAGCAGCTCTACATTACACGGAAGAAATACTTAACAGGCCAGTGAAAAACCTGTCAGGTAGATTTTGTCAAATGTTGTCTGCTGTAAGCGCCTCACCGAAAAGCAATGACATATCAATGGATTACGTATATCTATATATTTCTACACATTTCTATGATATTAACGATGAAGTCATCAGCGGCTGACCGGACATTCGAAGTCGAACAGTTTTTCTTGGTGAATAAACCTTTTACATCGCTAACAATACCGTCATCATACTTACCAATTGTTTTTTTATCAGCATTTTCCCCTTTATTTTCCGGAACAGGTAACACAAATCTAAAGCGATTTTTTTCCCAACGAATGTTACCTGGTCGTCTGCAGACGAACAACAACAAAGGTGCGCCATGACGAAGCCTTGCGGGTGAGAAATTCTTGTTTTTTGCTTGTTCGTCCTTATAGTTAAGAAGGAAAATTATAGCCTAGAGAGGACAAACTGTACTTGATAGAGAGCTCTTTCGATGGCAAAGGCTTCTATCGTCTGTCACCTAAAATATCAGTCCATTCATGTATGCTGAGTTTCCCTGTAACGAGAAGTCTCCCTCGTTCCCAGTTTCCATTTATAGCAAATTTTTT
>NC_051416.1:35636002-35636220 GCF_015228065.2 Penaeus monodon
GGCAAAATAGAATAGCTCCTGAGTAAGTAAGTGCTAAACTATATGCACAAAAAGTCTGTTTTCAGAAAAGGGGAGCTGAGTTTTGAATAATTCAATTATAAACTGTTTAGTCTCCTGTAAGTAAACATTCTGTATCATGCAAACCCAGAAATTCAACCTAACCATACCTACCTTCTATTTATTCCCTAGACAGAGGGACAAACCTCTGTACCCATTCC
>NC_051416.1:35636307-35636426 GCF_015228065.2 Penaeus monodon
ACAATCACAAATAGTCTTGTTTGGAAATTGAAAGATGCTCAGTGTAGGTTAGTAAGAAATGCTCTTTGCGACCAGCACACACCTGGCGTCACTGTTTTTGGTTTTTTTTTATGTTTTTG
>NC_051416.1:35637067-35637136 GCF_015228065.2 Penaeus monodon
CAGTTTTATATGAAAGTGATAGTATTTGAGTAGTGATCATTGACATTCTGTCTCTATAATTGGTATTTT
>NC_051416.1:35637271-35637348 GCF_015228065.2 Penaeus monodon
TCCACAACCCCCACACATAGCATGAGTTTTTAATAAAAGTGGGTTCAGGGAGGGTTTACCCCACCTGACAAGGGAGG
>NC_051416.1:35646143-35646469 GCF_015228065.2 Penaeus monodon
CTGTCCTCACTACTCCAACATGTCTCATAATATATAATAATATCCTCCATATATATATAAATATAGTAACTTATTTATATATATACCACATTATAATGTGTACTATAACAATATCTAATATATAATTATAATATCATTCATATACATAGTATATTATAAAAAAAAAATATATATATATACACTATAATATTGATATTCAATATTTATGTAAACCTATATCTACATACTATATATTATATATAATCATATATATCCATATTATTCATATCTTTTCATTAGCATTATATATATATATATAACATACACATATAACCATATATCACCTC
>NC_051416.1:35646581-35646723 GCF_015228065.2 Penaeus monodon
GTATTATAGTCTATGACCGTACCCATACTCTTCTCTCTCTATACATATCTATCTCCTCTCTCTCATCTATCTATCTCTTATACACTATATATATATATCCACCATCTCATATCTGCATTCTATCTTTATATGTATTTATACT
>NC_051416.1:35647388-35647604 GCF_015228065.2 Penaeus monodon
TCAGCTGTTATCTATCGTCTCCTCTATCTCTTATCTCTCTAGTATCTTATCTATCTCTATACTATCTCATCTTCTCTCTATATAATACTCTATATATATATATCTCTCTCTCTACATATCTATACTCATGTTCTGTGCTCCCTCATCCCTCTCTCCTACTACTTGTTCTCTCATTCACGTTCCTTTCTCTATCTCTTCTCTCGTCTTCCTGTCCTA
>NC_051416.1:35653895-35654162 GCF_015228065.2 Penaeus monodon
CCTTCCCCCAGCCAACCATTCTCTACCCCCCCCTCCCCATTCTCATTTGGCCCAATGTGAAGTCATAGGCCTTATCACCCAAGGCTGCGCAGAATTTGGAAGTGATGAGACCTTACTTATATAGACCATGCATGTATCGACATTGCTTTCATCACACCCTCTGAGACTAAGTACTTACTACTACAGCCACTCTAGGGAAAATCATAAACTTCATAAACCAAACCGAAAATCCTTCGTCCCCAGACCCTGATCTGATCGCCATATTTT
>NC_051416.1:35654490-35654570 GCF_015228065.2 Penaeus monodon
TTTTTGGTCATCCTGTTCATTACAGGTAAATTTTACCTTTTACTGCATGGCTGTAGGAGACTGAAACTATGCCCTGTGAT
>NC_051416.1:35655997-35656107 GCF_015228065.2 Penaeus monodon
TGATTTTAATTATACAAATTTTAAAACAAAAAGTATTTTTAAAATTAAAAACCATAAAAAAATCCCATTTTATATAATATATATTTTTTTTAAAATATATAATTTTTTTC
>NC_051416.1:35656149-35656396 GCF_015228065.2 Penaeus monodon
TTTTTTTTTTTAAAATATATTTTATATATGGATTAACAACCACAAACAAAAAACAAAAAAAAAAAGATTTAAAAAAACCCCAAAAACACAAACAAAGAAAAAATATATATATTTTTTCCCACCCCCTTTTTGGAAAAAAAGGGAACTACAAACCTGTAATCCCATTTTTAACCACGAACGCCCAAGGGCAAACACCACACCCCCCCTAACAAAAAAGAATTTTTCTTTAAACAAATAAACACAAAAA
>NC_051416.1:35656467-35656803 GCF_015228065.2 Penaeus monodon
ATTTATATTTTTACCCGGGCCCCGGGGTTCTCCCCCCAACCAAAGGCAGCAACCCAACGGCGTTTCCGGGTTGTTCCTCCGGGCCCGGGCCCACGCCCAGCCCAGGGCGGCCCAATTTTTCCCACGGGGCCCCGAAAACACCCCCCCTTTTTCCTTTTTTCCTTTTCCCCGTACACTTTTCGGCCAAAAAGGGGGGAAAACCCAGGGCCAAGCAATAAATATAAAAAAAAATTATTAAAAAAATTTAAAGGGAAAAATTTTTTTCCCTTGTTATAAATTTTTTTTTTATTTTTTTAAATATATTTTTATATAACAATGTTTTAAAAAACAAAAAAT
>NC_051416.1:35657960-35659188 GCF_015228065.2 Penaeus monodon
ATAATATAAAACCCTTTTTTTATATATATTATAAAATATATTATATTTCCCAATTGTTTAAAATAATTATCCTATATGTATTATATTTTAATATATTATTATTATATCCATTTGGGCCTTTTTATTTCCCAAAATTGTTTTATATTTATATTATAAAATTTTGGAATTATTATATATATATACATAAGGTATATATATTTTATAATATTTTAAAGGGGGGTTTATATATATTATACATTTGTTTATTGTTAGTCTTTTAATTTTATTTTTTTTTTAATATAGTATAAAAATTTATTTAATATATTTTAAAATTTTTGAAATTATAATTTTTATTATATATAATATTATTATAGTTTTTTTTTATATAATGTATGGGTAGGGTATTCCTTTATAATTACTATATTTTTATTTATATATGTATCCCCCTATATTATTTTATAATTTTTTTTATTATATTTTTAAAATGATTTGTTTTTGTTATTTGGTGTCTTGGTTTGTATGTATGGTTAAAATGTGTACAAAATATACAAAATGGGTTATATACATATATATGTATATTTGATCCTTTTTTTAGTTTTAAATATGTGGTGTGGGGGGGGTTTGCGTGCACTTTTTGTTTTGATTCCTTTCTTAAAATAAAAATTTCACTCTGCAAAAGGGACATGCATTTTGTCATTTTTTGGGGTTAAAGTAAAACTAATGCAAAAACTTTATTTAATTTTAAAATTTCCCTAAAAAACTAAAAATAAAAAAAACCCCTTTAATTATGTGTCCTTGAGTGTAAAATGAATTTTTTTTGATATACATTTTTTTAAGTATCAGCCCAGGATATTGAAAAAAAAAATAAAAAAACTTTTTTCCATTTTCTTTTGCACCCCCATGGATAAAAAAAAAGGTTTTCCTGCTCCCAAATGATACCTAAGCGTTTTTAGGGCCCTCTCAGGACAACCCAGTTTCATCAGCACCACTTTGTAGTGCAAAACCTTTAAAATATTTTTAAATTTGGGTTTCAGTGATACAAGACACTAATAAGGGACTTATAGAGGTTTTGGGTGCAAAAAAAGGGGGATGAAAAATTTAAAAAAAATTTTTAAAAATTTTAAAAAAACCCCGGGGTTTTTAAATTTTTTCCTTTTATTTAAATTTTAAAAAAAGGGAAAAAATTTTTAAAAAAATTTTTTCTTTTTTCAATTTGGGGTTTTTTTGGGTTTTTTGTTTCTTGGGGGGG
>NC_051416.1:35659449-35659639 GCF_015228065.2 Penaeus monodon
TTTTTTTTAAAAAAGGGGGGAAAAATTTTTTTCCCCCCCCCCGGGGGGGGAAAAAAAAAATTTTTTTTGGGTTTTTTTTTATTTTAAAAAATTTAAAAAATTTTTTTTTTTGGGGGGGTTTTTTTTTAAATTTTTTTTACCCCTTTTTTTAAAAAAATTTTTTTTTTTAATAATTTTTTTTTTTAAAAAA
>NC_051416.1:35659679-35660136 GCF_015228065.2 Penaeus monodon
AAAAAGTTTTCCTTTTAAATTTTTTTTTTTTTTTTTTAAATTTTTTTTTCCCCCTTTTTCCCCTTTTTTTTTAAAAAAAAAATTTTTTTTTTTTTTTTAAAAAACCCCCCCCCTTTTTTTTTTCCCTTTTCTTTTTTTTTTTTTTTTTTTTTTTTCCCCCCCCCCCTTTTTTTCCCCCTTTTTTTTTTTTTTTTTTTCCCCCCCCCCCAACCCTTTTTTTTTTTTTAATTTAAAATTTTTTTTTTTTATTTTTTTAATTTTTTTATTTTAAAAAAATTTTTTTTAAACCCCTTTTTTTTTTTTTTTAAAGGTTTTTTTTTTGGGGGGAAAAATTTTTTATAAAAAAATTTTTTTTTTTAAAAATTTATATTTTTTAAAAAAAAATATTTCCCCCAAAAAAAAAAATTTTTTTTTTTTTTAAATTTTTTAAAATAAAAATTTTATATATTTTTAATTT
>NC_051416.1:35660913-35661140 GCF_015228065.2 Penaeus monodon
TTTTTTTTTTTTCCCCCCTTTTTTTAAAAAAAAAAAAATTTTTTTTTTAATATTAAAATATATATAAAAAAATTTTAAAATTTTTAATTTCCAAAAAAATAAAAATTTTTTATAATATTTTTAAAAAAAATATAATTTCCTTTTTTAATATAAAAAAATAAATATAATAAAAAAATATTTTTTTTAAAAAAAAAAAAATATTTTAAAAAAATTTTTTAAAAAAAAAA
>NC_051416.1:35662550-35662614 GCF_015228065.2 Penaeus monodon
CCCCACAAGCGAGTTTTTAATAAAAGTGGGTTCAGGGAGGGTTTACCCCACCTGACAAGGGAGG
>NC_051416.1:35664527-35664591 GCF_015228065.2 Penaeus monodon
GATTATATGATAATTATTATAATATATTTTTACTTATAGATGAGTAATCGATTGTGTAGGCTGT
>NC_051416.1:35665342-35666287 GCF_015228065.2 Penaeus monodon
CTAGGCTTGAGTAATTGTGGATGCCGTCGTGAGTTTGTGATGTTGTGAGTATCGATCAGATAGTATTATTGCATCGGGTATAGTATTTATATTATCTAAATCATGATATTAATATAATTATTCATAGCAACCTATATATGATACTGATATATATAAATATATTATATATACTATCTTCCCTAGTAATATATGATATATATGATATCTATGCATATTCATTATTTCAACTTATGTATATATATATGGAGTAGTACTACATAATTAGTGAACATCTAGAATATTAGTCTCACTTATTTTTTAATATATGTACATTATCTAAATTATATCACTATGGTTTATCTATTTAGTCATATATGAGAATCCTAGAGGTATATTCATACAGTATATAATTCATAGACTTATGTTATAAACTATATATGTCTTGCATAGTTATATGTCATAATATTATTATATATTTAGTATCCATATGTATTATCAACATATTATAGTATATATTTATGATATATGACATATAACTATCATATAAGATTAATATATATCGTATATCATAATCTCAATAGTATTTTATATAGCTATATATCCATTATATCTTATATACAAACTAGACTCATATATCATTATCTCCTATGATCTATATTATATACATAGTATATCATATGATATATTACTAGGACATGTAATATCGACGTACACCGTGGATAATGGTACTGTTATTGCATAATTATCACCTAATAGGCTATTATGCCACCTATATCCTATGAGATCCTGACATCAGGTTCCAATTCTGCGAACAACCCTGTAGGAGACTGATAAGTCCAGATCATGGCTGGAGTCGAGACCTCAGAATAAATGGGCACGTGTGCCTGCACATTAACTGCACTAGGATACTGGCCCTAAGCAGAAGTGATCGGCATCCCCTAGGCTATAGCCCTATGATATGAGATG
>NC_051416.1:35672110-35672238 GCF_015228065.2 Penaeus monodon
TAAATGTTTGGGGACTATGATTATATCAGTGCAATGGAAAATAAGCTGTGATTCCCCCATTCATTTATTAAAAAAATAAAACATTTCAATAATTTAATTTATAAATACGTATTTTATAACCAATACAA
>NC_051416.1:35672425-35672714 GCF_015228065.2 Penaeus monodon
GTGTATCCTTAGCATTTTTTGCTTCTTTATTAAATCTCAGTAAACAAATTTTCTTGTTATTATTGTCTTTTCCTCTTCTGAGGAGTTTGTATTTTCTCTTATGTGGGTATTAACCATGAAATAAATAAATGGATAAGGCCCTTCATCCTAGTGCACTGCAAGAAGTTGCTTTATTTGCTATCTTGGTTTCTTATATTTATGGGAAATAAATCCATTGAATTATTCTGTCCAAAAAAATTATACATGCACTTTTGGGTTCTTGAAGATAGCGCACTACAAAATTTGAATA
>NC_051416.1:35672931-35674407 GCF_015228065.2 Penaeus monodon
GCAAAGTTGTGGCGGTTCCTTTGGAGAGTTATACACCCTCCTTTCTGGGTGGTATTTATAGTAATGAGTGGCTGCTGCTGCGGACCCCTGTACTTGCTACACACTGCAGGGGACACATTACAGTGTAAACCCTAATTTTATGCCCCTTTTATAACCATGGTAATATATTGAAGATTATGCTTTTGAGAAGTGAACATGGTGTTTTGCTTGCCTATAAAACTAATATGCTATATCAACACTTGTTGCAATGCTTGTCATACCCTATTGGTCAGTCATCATACCCAACTGACACAGTTGTCTATTACTTCACTACATCATAAGGTAATGGAAAAGCAGAAGGTATTACTGGATTAACAGCCCTGTGTTGTGGTCCTTCCACTGCAAGACCAACAGCTCCATCTTGTTGCTGCAGTAGCCACCATCATCCATCCTCCTGTTTAACTGTGCTGTTCCTACTGCATTCTTCCCATGTACCTGCAACAGATAAGAGACATGGCAACATGTAGGTTGAAGGTCTTGAAAGTGGAATTTCTTTAATGACTCGTCAATGGAGATACCTGCTCCAGAAGAGTTGTTGAGGGCATCCACAACTGATTGGAGCTTCCACATCTTGTTCCTTGGGTGTGGAGCTCCTTCCTCCACGTGGTTGAAATGGAGGTGATTTGTCAGCTGGTCAAACTGATCCCTGGCCAACAGGGTCATGATGCAATATGTGATTAGTTGATCAGTAGTCACAATAATTGGGGCACTGCCCTAGCCCCATTATGATGTCAATCCCACTTCATTATATGAGATGAGGCAGCAGGAGAGTGGGTGGCTGCATACCTGTGGAAATGGAAAAGCAAAACAAGTGTCTTATATTTGACTGATGTGATTTCAAGGAGATTGTTGGTGAAAAAACAGCTGAGGATCTCTAGGGGTCTGTTGGACATGTCCAGGGCTACCTTGACCCCAGGACTACCACAAAACCTGAAACACTTGGGGGTATTGTCTTTTCCATTGGACAGAGTCCCTAGAGCATTCTTCTGCAACAGCTGGTGACCACGTTGGAGAGGGGCTTATTGCTATCAAGTGTGAATTTAGCCTGGGAGATCTTCACTCACTGTCCATCTATCATTCAGGACTCAGTTTCTAGGATATTTGAGATGGCAAAAGTGTCTGCATTTGTAAACAAAACCTCTAGTGATTGATGTCATGCTGTGAATAGGATGATAGGATGGGTGTCAGAATAAGTTGAAAACTACTTTACAACAATGCAGATGGAATGAGGAGTTGATGCTCCAATGAAAAGCATTGTTAACATTTTTATGAACACTCATTAATGAAGGGGTTGAAGCCTCTTTTTAGCCTCATTTACACAGCCTGAAACCTAAATAGTTGGATAAATATATATTTCCCATTCTTTTAGTATTTCATTTGAGTAGCCAACTGAGAACAAAGCCTGGTGCATGGCTCAGTTTGGGCTGGGAAATTCTG
>NC_051416.1:35676851-35677943 GCF_015228065.2 Penaeus monodon
TAAAAGTATTTGTGGTTCAATTTTTTTCTTATTGATTATTTTTGGAACAATTGAAAGACATAAGATTGGAGATACAGATACTTTTTTTCAATTTCAGTTTTGCTTTTTATCAATACAAAATGTCAATCTGCAATTTTTTTTCCCAATATGTAAAAAAAAAAGAGAAAAAAAATCTGAAAAGGTTCTGTATTGCTCTGGAAAGCTATATGTAGACAAAATAGAGTGTAAGGCAAAAAGTTGTCCTGTTTTGAGAAAATGTATGTGACCTACCATTTGGCTTGAATTGATATGGCAGGAAAAAATTCTACCCAGTGTTTGACACTTTTTTTAACAGCAAGAGTAATAGCCACTTGGCATCATGGGGTTAACCCCTTTGGTACCAAACCTCTGCTTGTGATAAATTCCTACCACAACTCAGCACTAATGATGTACAAGATGACTGCTTGTGGTAAAACAAGATGTTTGACATTTGGTTTGTATGACCCTCCTTGATGATTGGTTTTTGCTTTATTTGGTCTCCATAATGTGTCAACAGGTGTTTGATTTGTATACAGTCAGTGTTTTGATGTCTTGTAGCATAATATGAGTTTGTTATGAACTTGACCAGTTATGTTCGGCATTCCACTCAATAAATTCTCATTGACCAATCATGTTTTCTTTTTTTTCTTGCTTTCAGAAATTGTGTTCTTCATTCTCCAACATTTGGCATCTCTCCCATCTGAAAGTAGTACACACCCAGTTGGATGCCAGTTTTAAATTATCACTATTAGGGACATTTACATGCATTTTTTAAAAAAATTACATAATGGTGTGTTGTGTTTCCAGAGAGTGACAAGGAGTTTAGTAGTGAGTGGGAGGCTGCAGATGGGTCTTAGATAATGTTGAGTGATTTTGATCCAGAAACAGTTGGAAATGATAATGAATACTAGAGTTGTCATTATTAGCCACAGTAGAGCATCTGCAAATAAGTGAACCATTTTTCTGTGATTTTATTTTCAATATGTATTATATGCTTTCATTTAATGGAGTATGAAAAAAATTAGAAATCATTATGGAAACAAAATATCATGGAATTTATTTGTTTTCTAATAA
>NC_051416.1:35677966-35678658 GCF_015228065.2 Penaeus monodon
GACAGTGAATTGTGTGGGTGTGGGGACAGAAATATAACTATCCAATACACTCAAGTGATGGCTTGTGGTGATGTGGTGCTTAGAAATTTGTTTACATTAGGAATTAATGCCACATTAGCATCTTCACATGGAGTGGCAGGCTTTGGTGATGCTCAAATGAGCATTTCCTTTCTGTAAATCTGTGTTTAACTTAAGACCGTAAAAATAAAGTTTGGATGGTAATATTTTTCTGTCTTCAGAAGAGTAAGATATTTTCATTTTGTTACTGCAAGCAAGATGTAATGCTTTTGTACTTGATAAAATGTGAATTCTATATAATGGTGTGTTGAAAGGTTATCAAATGAAAAGATAGTTTGTTGTTTTGTAGGTTAATAGTGATTATATTTTTGCTACAGGTTAATAATGTCAACTGGAGTGATTATGCAAATCGAGCCTTCACAGTTGTTGAAGGCATGTTCATTATTATACCACTGGCTGAAGATGACATAAGTGAAGATCCAAACCTAGCCTTTGAACTCATAATACATAAGGAAATCAATAGTTCTCGTAATGCTTACAGGTAAGTTCCAGACCATAGTAAACAGTTTATGGATATTTTGTTGTTGATATCATCTGTCCTTAGGGGGGTTGATTGTATATGATGTAGCTTGGAACACAACTTTCAAGGATGGGAGAGTATACCCCAGTCTGGA
>NC_051416.1:35678698-35678792 GCF_015228065.2 Penaeus monodon
CCAACCCAAATCTGCAAGATTTTTTTTTTCTTTCTCACTTTTTAAAAATTAGTCATTCTCCTTTAGAATCTTGACAAAATAGAAATTGTGAATA
>NC_051416.1:35679969-35680129 GCF_015228065.2 Penaeus monodon
CTGGCCTGGAGGAGTTAATAACATTATATTGTTTTCTGTTATTACTTTGAATAAGCTTTTGCCTGTTTTGTTTATGTGATTTTGGCTCAATTTAGGATTCCAACTCGTGTGATGTGCATTGAAGTCTTATTATTAATGTTGGGTCATTTGTTCTGTATGA
>NC_051416.1:35680275-35680517 GCF_015228065.2 Penaeus monodon
AATATCCTTTATACAAATAGCCAGGCCTCCTCCTATTTGTTCTGGTCTGTCATATCTTATTATTTTACAATGTTTTAAGTAGAAAGTGTCTTTGTTCTTTGTTTCACATAATGCGAGTATGTCTGGTTGTTCTTTGTTTAACAGGTGGTTTTGCATTCCATAAAATAATCTTATTCATAAAGTACTGTTATGATTTTTAAAAATATGGGGTTATTTCTTTTATTGCTTGGTCCATTATTTCT
>NC_051416.1:35680633-35681135 GCF_015228065.2 Penaeus monodon
CTCTCTGTTCTTTACACTGTAATGGAGTTCTAAGTGTCCAAGCTATTGGGGAATCTTCTACATTCAGTTGTTGTTATCTTTTCTGGTAACTGTCTGGGTAGGTTCTTTCTTTTTGTTTGAGTTCCCCCCTTGGTGTTATATATATCTCTAGCTGTTTTTTTATTTGATTCTGATTGCTTATCTTTTGTTGGGGTTTTCTGCCCAGCTGTTAGGCTTTGGGGTTGGCTTATGGTTTGGTGTAAGTCTGACTTGTGTTGGTTTCTGTTTGTTGAGTGTGTGAGTGTGTCTTTGTATTCTCACTATTTGTAAGTGTTATGTTGTGGTTTAGTGTTGGGGTTTGTGTGTCGCTTTGTGTTGGGGTTTGTGTGTCGCTTTGTGTTGGGGTTTGTGTATGGTTTTGTGTTGGAGTTCCTGTGTGGTTTATGTTGGAGTTGTTGTGGTTTTATTTGGGGAAGGGATTCAAATCATGAAACCGTTTTTAATGTCTATGTTGTTGGGCATT
>NC_051416.1:35681603-35681714 GCF_015228065.2 Penaeus monodon
TCTGAGGCAGGCTGTTTGCAATTTATGTACCAGTCACTTAATTTATTGATCTGGTTTAAGCATGGTAATTTTGTCAAAATTTTCACTTTGAATCTTAAAGCCTCTCCCAAG
>NC_051416.1:35681844-35682175 GCF_015228065.2 Penaeus monodon
GATTATTTTGTCTTACTGTTGTATTGTCTGTCATAGGTGGTTGAAATTCTAAGTTTCTGCTAGCTTCATATCTCCGGGCAAGATTGGGATCTGGGTTTTCTTCATTGTCACTTACTTCTCTAGGTCTTCTATTTTTTTGTGAGTCGTAGTCCATTTCTTTTAAGATTCCAGAATTTTCATCCTGGATCTGGGTTTAAATCTGCGTCCATGGAATGTTCTTAAACTTCACTTAACTTGAGTTTAAGATTTTACGTGTTCACTCTTTGGCGGTTTAAGCGAAAAGTCCCTTCTATTGTCTTTTAACTCAATACCACCAGGAACAATAGTTTTG
>NC_051416.1:35682303-35682667 GCF_015228065.2 Penaeus monodon
CTCATATAAGCCAGATGCTTAATCTTCTGCTCATACACTGAGGCCTAACACACTGAGCTGGATGTCACCCTGGCATAAGTGAGCTTAGCTCACCCCGAGTTTCTAGTCAATGTGCTCATGCATTTTAGAATGATTAGAGAAAGAAATTTACTGTTATTTTCAAGACTGTTTAGAGGTCCAACTTTGGAGCTGTGTGGATAAAAAGTGAATTTGCTTTTCTATGTATTTTCATGTGCATCTCTTATTTCAGAGTTCTTACTCTTGAAAATCATGTTTCCTTCACAGATGTGGACATCAGTTTTAACTTTATGACTTGTTGATAATGATGCTTTGAGACTATGAAATGGAGGAGGTGAAACCATAG
>NC_051416.1:35682707-35683509 GCF_015228065.2 Penaeus monodon
TCTGGCTGCTGCCAGAAGTATTGGTAGTGGTAGCCTGCTGTTGCCAGGAGTGGCAATGGGAACCTGCTGGTGCCAGAATTGGGATACCTACTGATGTTACTGTAGGGTGTTCCAGCAGTGTGGAGGCAATGGGGGAGCATTTAGAAGCAACTGAAGGCCACCCCTTCTCCCGTAGGCTAGAGGCTTAGGAAGGAGGCTGGCTATCAGCTCAAGACAGAACTTCAGCTGAGAAAGTGTTCCACCCAACACCCAGTGGACCACATTACCCTCATGTAAAGCAGGTTGTAAAAGACATCCTGATACTATTTATTGCTCTTTCTGGCAGTGGATTAGGGCATTGCTAACTGGTCCAACAAGTTAACCTCTATAATTTTCACACTGTAGTTGGGGATGGCCCAGGTGGTTTGGGGGCAGGTATACCATGTCAGGGCTGTGCATGGTGGAAAGCATGTTCACTTGCTTTCAATTCATCCATAAGAAGGCCAACATCCCTGTCACTAAAGCCCAGAAGTTGACATTGCTTCTGGTACTCACCTTGAGTTCATTTGGCCTGAGCTTACAGTTTGTCTGAACTGTTCCCGTGGCATTAATCGTCCTCAACTGCAGCAAACTGTACCAGTTGTTCAGTTGTTCAAGTTTGAAATTCTGCCATTGGCAAGAGGCAGCAGTGATGTCGTCCTTGTCATGAAGCCACCCAATGCTGCTGGGTGGCTTCCCAATACAAAAGCCCTCCCTCTCAGGCTGTATTCATAGTGGTGCGGGCCCTGCTGCCAGTTGAGTGTGTTGGCACCATAGTGTGCGC
>NC_051416.1:35683635-35683736 GCF_015228065.2 Penaeus monodon
AATAATTGTTGACTCAAGGTGGCCACTGAAAATATCCATATTTCTTAGCCATTGACGTATGCTGAATACTATCCAATATAAGTTATTAAATGTACCATCAA
>NC_051416.1:35683953-35684139 GCF_015228065.2 Penaeus monodon
TTTGTTTATAATACTCTTATAGAAAGAAAAGTTTTTTGTTTTTTTTTGAGTATTGAAAAGTTCACAGAAGGTGATATAAGGGTGTCACTGGTACAAATGGCATAACTGCTGTATCTTGATGTGTCTTTTCATGTAAACAATTATTTTATTACAGTCTTTAAGTTAGTGTTAGTATACAAATAAGTC
>NC_051416.1:35684176-35685045 GCF_015228065.2 Penaeus monodon
CATGTTTTCAGTCTTCTTAGAACATGCACTGAAGCAGAGGCAAAACAGGCATATGAAGCTTACAGTAAGATCTTAAGTCCACTTGTGGACTCATGTGGGAAGGAAGTCCTTTGTCAGAGTGTGCTGCAGAAAGTCCTGGATTTCTTACGGGAGCATCTATCTTGGCATGTTGCCCACATCACATCTCATTTTGGATTTTTGGAAGCTTTGAAAAATGAGGAAGTACAAAGGTATGGATAATTTTTGTCTTGTATGATATTAGCAGAAATTCTCATCAAGAGAGGAGAAGAGTATTTATTTTATATTGGCAATATCATGTATTTTTGCCTGTTGATTTACATTTGTTTTTCTGCCTCCTCTTTCAGTGGTATGAAATGTTGATCAGTCCAGATTAGGTCAGCTCCCACTATGCTTAACTCAGCCACTTGTCCCCTCAACTTATTGGCAGTGGATTACAAGTTATCTTTTCATGGTGAATAATGACGTATTGCATACCTAGCCATGAATTCAACAGTTGCCCAGCTGTGTTGTTGTGTGTGCTAATGTTTTCCCATCCTTTCCAAGGTTTAACATTTTATCTGTTGTTATTGGGTTGACCCATTCAAGACATGTAAGATTTTGAATAAATGGTTGGTGAGGCCATATTCATATACACCACTCCATGCCTTGGTTATTGTGCAGCTCACAGCTAAGCTCTCAAGGCTCTGTTGTAGCTTCTGGTATCTGGGCTGATGGTATAATTAAATATTACCTTAAACCAATGAAATTGTCACTGTGACATAATAGGCCATCACCCAGCATAAATTAATTAAGAAACCTCTTGATCTAACTTATCCACTGACAGTTGTTTGATTGAGTAGTTATTCATT
>NC_051416.1:35685073-35685450 GCF_015228065.2 Penaeus monodon
GTGACTGAGAATGCAGCAATATAGAAACAGAAAATTAAATTTTTTTGTCTGCAGTACTCGTGTAAGGTTGATTTGTGCTTGTCCAAAACATTAAGACAGAGCATTTAAAGCATATAAAGAAGTTTTCACAAAAATGTCAATGACAGTTCATTTGTTGTCTTTTATTCCAGCTTCCTTAATGTTCCTGAAGATGGAGAAGGACTTTATCCCATACATGTTGCAGTGGAAAATGAAAATGAAAAGGTTATTACTGCCTTGATAGCAGCAGGTGCGGAGCTAGATGTTGTAGATAAAAGTGGAAATACTCCTTTACACATTGCTGCTTCAAAATCTATTACAGTTATCCAGGTTAGTTGTATTTTCTGTCAGTATTTTTT
>NC_051416.1:35685543-35686565 GCF_015228065.2 Penaeus monodon
TTAACAACAACAATATCATCAGGGGATACCTATTGTTTATTGTTAATATAAACCAAGAAAGTACAAGTAACAATTTGATGAATAGTGATACACAATATCCCATTGGAACGCATTATAAAAGGGTGTAAATGTGAACTAAGATTGTAATATTCTGTATTTGATTTAATTCAAGTTATAAAATAATTTTAAAAAGTTGAATACCTACATATTAATTAAAGAAAAGCTTCTACAAAAGTCAAATGTTCTGTGAAATGGTATAATTATTATTCAAAACATAAAGAGTTTAGAGAGATGGCTGCCAGTGTTTGGCAAAGGCTTGGGTTTTCCATCAGTAGATAAGAGTGTATCACCACCTTTTACATCAGCCATCTCATCTTCATTTTCAACAAGGTTTATTGTGAAGGAATCAGGAGTGGTTGAGGTGGATAGGTAAAGATCTACATTTGATATGAGGCTGTTAAAAAAAAAGAATGAAGGGTTGTCTTCTTTGTACATAGCTTCATTTGCTACTGACAACCTGACAGTTCCCTCATGCACCCAATATCAGCTGTGCATTTGCTGATTTTACTCCATTTTGTTATTTGCATTTTCTTGTCTAGCATTAGCACGTATTGAACACTTAGCACTGAGTGGGTTAGCAACAGCCATTTTACAGTAATGAGCCTGGGAGATAAATAAACATATAGCAATGCCTATGAGTGCACTGGTGCAGTAGCATCAGTATGTGTTGATGATTGGAAAATAGACATGTACTCCTCACAGAGATGGGCAGTGTCGTGCTGCATAACGATCAATACTTTTGTATGGTATTGATATTAACTTAGCTAAATGATTTTATTGTTTTATCAGTACCACTAAGGTGTTTTACTCAGAATGTATTGTAAAAAACTGATAGATTGATTTATTACCAATTTGAAATTAAAGCTAATTACCATAGTATATCTATCATGTAAGATAATTGATAATTTGCATATTTTTGTGCCTATTCATGTTTTTCCTAAAAACCTTTCATCTGTACAGAC
>NC_051416.1:35687423-35689808 GCF_015228065.2 Penaeus monodon
CCATGTTTTGCAGTCTTCTTAGATCTAATGCACTGAGCAGAGGCAAAACAGGCATATGAACGTTCAGTAAGAATCTTTAATTCCCTTGTGGACTCATGTGGGAAGGAAGTCCTTTTCAGAGTGTGCTGCAGAAAGTCGGATTTCTACGGGAGCATCTATCTTTGCAGGTTTGCCACACCATCACTCTCATTTTGGATTTTGGAAGCTTTGAAAATGAGGAATACAAAGTAGGATATTTTTGTCTGTATGATAGTGCAGAAATTCCTCCTCAAGAGAGGGAGAGAGTAGTTATTTTATATTGGCAATATCATGTATTTTTTTGCTGTTGATTACATTTGTTTTTCTGCCTCCTCTTCATGGTTGAAATGTTGATCAGTCCAGGATTATGTCACTCCCATATGCTTAACCTCAGCCATTTCCCCCTCAACTTTTGGCGGGGGTGATACAGTATCCTTTTCATGGTGAATAATGAGTATTGCATACCTATCCTGAATTCAACAGTTGCCCAAGCTGGTTTGTTGTGTGTGCTAATGTTTTCTCCTCCTTTCCAGGTTTACATTTGATCTATTTTTTATTGGGTTGACCCATTCAAGACCTGTATATTTTGAATAAATGGTTTTGATGCCATATTCATATACACCACTCCATGCCTTGTTATTGTGCAGCTCACAGCTAAGCTCCTCAAGGCTCTGGTGAGCTTCTGGTATCTGGGCTGATGTTATATTAAAATTTACCTTATAACCAATGAACTTGTCCCTGGGTGCATAATGCCTCACCCACATAAATTAATTAAGAAACCGTCTTGATCTAACTATCCCTCAGTTGTTTGATTGAGTAGTTATTCATTATTTATTTAATATATTTTATATTTGATGTACGAGAATGCGCAATATGAAACGAAATTAATTTTTTGTCTGCAGTACTCTGTAAGTTGATTTTTGCTTGTCAAAACATTTAATACAGAGCATTTAAAGCTAAAAGAAGTTTGCACACAAGAAATGTCATGACAGTTCGATTTGTTGTCTTTTATTCCAGCTTCCTTCCTTATATGTTTTTGTTTTTTGTTTTTTCTGAGATGGAGAAGGACTTTATCCCATACATGTTTGCAGTGGAAATGAAAATGAAAAGTTTACTGCCTTGATAGCAGCAGGTGCGAGCTAGATGTTGTAGATAAAAGTGGAAATACTCCTTTACACCATGCTGCTTCAACATCTTACAGTTATCCAGGTTAGTTGTATTGTTCTGTCAGTATTTTTTCTCTTATGCTATACTACAGTTGCGACTTTTGTTACTTCAATAACTCCCCTATTGCTGCATTCTCTCTACTGTTACTACTAAAACTACTTTAAAACCACAACAATATCATCATGGATACCTATTGTTAGTGTTAATATAAAACCAAGGAAATTACAAGTAACAATTTGATGATAGTGGATCACAATATCCCATTGGAACGCATTAAGGAAAGGGTGTAAATGTGAACTAAGTTGTAATATTTCTGTGTTTGATTTTAAATTCAAGTTATAAAATAATTTTAAAAAGTTGAATACCTACTATTATTAAAGAAAAGCTTCTACAAAGTCAAATGTTCTGTGAAATGGTATAATTTTTTTTTTTTTATTATTAAAACCTAAAGAGTTTCGGAGATGGCTGCAAGTGGTTTGGCAAGGCTTGGTTTTCCAATCATTAATTAAGAGTGTATCACCACCTTTTACATCAGCCTCTCCTTTAGGTGCAACACGGTTTTTGTAAGGAACAGTAGTGGTTGAGGTTGATAGGGTAAGATCTACTTTGATATGAAGGCTGTTAAAAAAAGAATGAAGGGTTGTCCTTCTTTGTACATCGCTTCATTTGCTACTGACCAACCTGACAGGTCCCTCATGCACCCAATATCATCTGTGCATTTTGCTGATTTTACTCCTTTTTGTTCTTTGCATTTTCCTTGTCTAGCATTACACTATTGAAACACTTAGCACTGAGTGTGTTAGCAACAGGACCATTTTACAGTAATGAGCCTGGGAGATAATAAACAATATGCAATGCCTATAGTGCCTGTGCGTAGCATCTTATGTGTTATGATTTGGAAATATACATGTACTCCTCACAGAGATGGGCAGTGTCGTGCTGGCATAACGTCAATACTATTTTTCTTGTATTGATATTAACTTAGCTATGATTTTATTGTTTTATCAGTACACTAGGTGTTTTAACTCAGATGTATCTTAAAAACTGTGATGATTGATTTATACCATTTGGAAATTAAAAGCTAATTACCATCAGTATATCTTATTCTGTAAGATAATTGATATTGCATAAAATTTTTTGTGCCTATTCATGTTTTTCCTAAAACCTTTCATCTGTACAGACATACAGATATGCACTCAG
>NC_051416.1:35698397-35698678 GCF_015228065.2 Penaeus monodon
ATGCTCCATGTGATCTCCATGTTGGTTTCAAACCAGCACCACAGCAGGAACCAAGATGCCAATTATGCTGGACTGTGTCTGATCAATCAGTTTGCTTCCATAAGTCACTGAGTCAAGAATACAGCCACCCCAATCCTGCCTGGGCTGGCTGGCTGCACCACTTCTCTCAAGCCCTGGTCCCAGATCATTGTGTTAATTTATTTGTGTATACTTTTTCAACTATAAAGAGACAAGCCATACATACCACCATCACTGCCCAACCAACATACATAGGAGGCATC
>NC_051416.1:35699065-35699136 GCF_015228065.2 Penaeus monodon
GATTTTGTTATTTCTATCATATTTGTGAAAGAGATTTATGGCATCATATTTATTTCTACTCTCTGACCTCA
>NC_051416.1:35699290-35699364 GCF_015228065.2 Penaeus monodon
GATTCACAACTAAGCACAGCCGTTGGACCAAGGGTATCTGACATGGCACTGCTGCAGATATGATCACCAACAGA
>NC_051416.1:35699854-35700101 GCF_015228065.2 Penaeus monodon
GGTGCTTGTTCTAGATCAGCGCCCCAGCAGGAAGCAAGATGTCAATTATGCTTGACTATATCTGACCCATCAGTTCACCCCATTAAGTCATTGAGTCAAGAATACAATCAACAATCTCCTGTTTTCCTTGGTCTTAACCCATTTTATACAGTGATGCTGGTTTTGGCATTATGAAGCACTAGTGGAATATACTGTAATGCCAATGTTGGCATCATAATTTCATTTTATTTTAGTTGCTGCTCAGTGA
>NC_051416.1:35700430-35700697 GCF_015228065.2 Penaeus monodon
AGAAACTGCATTAGATAAGAGACTCTCTGGAAGACACATTCAAAGTTACTGCTTGTGGGTGAGTGTCCTGTACATGAGCAGTGCGTCTTTTAAACTATCTGGAGCAAAATGGTTAAAGTAATGGCTTTTTGATACTCTTAATCTATTGACTGAATGCACCTGTCATTTGTAAATGTTACTGTTGTTGCATGGCAGTCATCAGTAATGTTTTTCTGATGAAAGTACATGGTAATTTATATTACTCAAAATATCTATGCATGAGCTCGA
>NC_051416.1:35700806-35701059 GCF_015228065.2 Penaeus monodon
ACATATAATGATATCAGTATCGCTTAAACTATCTATGAAGAAGCAATGTATCAGAGTTGCTGTAGCCAATTTTTAAGTATCAGTGTATTGGTGTTGCTATAGACAATTCTGTGCATCGATTCCCGTCACTGATTGTTCACCTATATTGTTCTTGTTAGTAGTGTGAATGAACTTTCAAATTTTAATACTTGTGTACGTATGCTGGAATTCATGTTCTTAATTTATTTTGATTTGATTTTACAATGTAACTCCT
>NC_051416.1:35701094-35701202 GCF_015228065.2 Penaeus monodon
CAAACAAGTATATAAACTTTTGGAACATCAACAATAAAAGATTGAAGCACAATCAGTGACAAGAGTGAGTTGAGGAAATAAAGGGGGGACGAATAATGTGGATCTCTG
>NC_051416.1:35701442-35702365 GCF_015228065.2 Penaeus monodon
TTTATAAGGGACCATATCAGTTGAGGCTGTTGTTGCAATTCTCTCTCTCTCTCTTATGGTATTCTTCTTCCTCTACTCAGAGGTTGAATAATCAATGGTGACACTAATGCCAGGGCAGGACACATGCTGTAATCTGGATCCATCCTTGGTTTAGCTATTCCTCACCTCACACTCCCATATATTTACCCACACAAGGACTTAGTCTGCTTTCATTTTAAGTTTACTTATTAATTTACCCGTCTAACCAATCTTGCAGTCACACATTGATTAATCCCATTACACATCTAACCAGTTTTATAGACACTTGTAACTCACTTGCTGATTTGGTAGGAGGATGTTGATGATGATATAATATTGATTTGGAGTATTTTTTCCTTATTAATTGTTTGATGTAAGCATAATCTGAGGGTCCTGAGTTTGTTTTTGTATCATAAACCACAGAAACCACAGAAATAATTTCTTCTCCCTGTCTTTTCTTTGTGTAAAAGTTTGACTGCAAGTAGGACAATACAAAGGATGGCAGTGGTTGGGACCTGAACTCCAGGTATGGGTTCAGATCCCACTGCTAGCACCACTTGTGTTGTCCTACTTGTGGTCAACACCTTAAATTAAGAAATGAATCAAAATTATAATCAATATCCAAATTGATTGAGTTCACTTGCGGAGCTCAGAGGAGAAACTAATCACAATTAATTACTAAAGTCTGGTTGGTAGCCACCACCACCTGGGAATATTCTCACAGGAAACATTAGGTTCAAATATAATGAGTATACTAATAAATTCCTGGTGATATGGTACAGGGGAAAAGAAACTGGTTCTTTACACAACTAAATTATATTCATTATAATACTGGTGCTGGATATTCAAGTGACTGTACAAAAATAGTATGAGAAAGGTATGTTATGATTCTGTGGCTACAAACA
>NC_051416.1:35702906-35703193 GCF_015228065.2 Penaeus monodon
TGTTTAAATCACTACAGTCAATACACTTATCCATAGGCATGTATCACTTATGAGGAAATAGAGAAACATAAAAAAGAAAGAAAAAAAATCTGATAATTAGTATAATGTGGAAGTCCTCAATGCCTTATCTCTTCCAAAGTACCAACCATTATTAACTGAATACTCCCTTGGGAAACAAAGAACATGACATGGTATCCTAACTCAACATATGCATTTAAAACAAATGGGAAAAAATCAACCCATCTAATTCAAAACACCACAGCACAGAGAAGTTGTCATGGCAGCCT
>NC_051416.1:35703250-35705139 GCF_015228065.2 Penaeus monodon
TTTAGTCCAGTTGATCTTACTGTTTTCCATGGAAGACAAAAGCTGAAAGCTGCTACTGACATTCTCCCACAGCATGGGAATTTCCAAATGAAGACCAAGTCTTCATGATTTTAGGGGAGCAGCTAGTGGCGCAGCTGTACCTCCATTTTCTTTACACAATAAAATTTTTTGTACACATTTTTCATATTGACAATACTATAGAGCTTCTCCCAACAGCAGAATGAAGGCAGAAATTGATTTCAATATTTACGAATGGCGCTTCCCTGGTGAGAAATTACTGCGCAATTAAAAAATATGCCCTGACTCCAAACAGTCATTAATATGAATAAATAGATATGAGTCATATAGGCATATACAGTCAACACAACCAAACTAATGCTATTTTATCATTTTGAATTGATAACACTAGATGTGAGTTAGAAGTTAGAAATAATGAAGGAATTTGCCTTGAACTGTTCAATAGATAACCATGAATACAACACTGATTTGCCCAACACACAGTATTACTCTAAAACAGAATAGTTGGGTGCTTGTAAACTCCTTTTGCTGAGTTTACATATAGAGTGCCCATGACCTGCCTTTCTGGAGAGTACTTAGGGTGTTTTGATAGGTCATTATTATGAAAGGATCTGATTGGCATTTTTCACTATTTTAGCTTCTAAAATGGTTGACTTCATGCTGAAAATAATTTTTATTGACATTGTTTATCAGAATCAGTGTATATATATGTTTTTTTTTTCAGGCCCTGAAAATGAAACATAATCATGTGTTGAACAAAAAGAATAAAGCACAAGAAACGCCTTTACTTCTGGCTGCTCAGTGCAGCAAATTAGATAACATCAAACATTTGATCCAGCTTGGTGCCAATGTAAATCATGAGGATGAAATTGTGGATCAAAGCAACCAGAGCTATTGGGACAAAGTAGAAAAGTTGGTGCAAGCAAAGGATATTAGCTCAAAGGTACTGTCCATATTATTTCATGTGTACTCATATTATTTTGATTACTGCTATTGTTTACCGCAAAGGTATCATTTGGTTTTTCATTCAGCCATATCATTTTGATATATGCTATTATTTACTAAGGTGACATAAAAGTATTGTACATGGCATGTTATTCTGTTATTCCCTTATAGTTAATATGGTTTGTTGTTGGATTTTGAAGACAAGTAACTTCAGATGATGAGAATGAATTGATATTAATGATTTTGTTGTTTTATATACAATTAATAGAGAGCAAATGTGATAGAATTATTTATAAAATACTTAGGAGGTATGCATATACACAAGGGATAATTTTGAGGATATTAACATTAATGGCTAAACTATTTGCTTTCTTTGCTAGGACTTGCACAAAGGTGGAAATCTGCTTCATTGGGTGAAAACCAGAGAATTAACAGACCTTTGTCTTGATATAGGTTGTAACCCAGATTTGCGAAACTCTGCAGACCAGACACCTTTACATATTATGGTAAGCTTGTATTGTAAGGTCAGCTGATATTCACACTCCAGTCATCTGTAACATATGAACCATGGAGTTTAGAGTGATGCAGCGAATTCCCCACAGAGATATATTTTCATGAAGTTGATAACTTTTCTTTCTGTATATATTATTTTTATTATAAATCTTGCATATCAGGTTGTGAGAAACAGGATACAATGCATAGTAACTTTACTATGCCGTGGAGCCGGAGCAAATTATGCTGATGTGGATGGCATGACTCCACTGCATTTGGCAGCTGCTCATTGTTCACCTACTTTAGTTCAGGTTAGTCAAAAAAATTGCCAATGTGAAACTAATTAGCATTACTCAAGTAAGTTAATGAAATTTTTTGTTTACCATAAACAGCTAGATATTGCGAACTTTATGTAGGAATTGCCTTCGAGGAAC
>NC_051416.1:35705507-35706033 GCF_015228065.2 Penaeus monodon
TCAAAGAAGTCAAATTATGAAGTTCAAAGTTTGAATAATTATATAGTATTTGTCAACATGAATGAAAAATATATATTTTGCTGATATCTTCTAATGATTTTTTTTTGCTATAGCATTAGCTATTTATGAAAAGATAATGAAAACCCTTTGTGTTCTCTTAGAGGTATTGTTTGAAAAGAAAATCTAATTCAGATTAGCTCCATAATTTTGGATTTTTCAGTAATCATTTTGCAAGAACTCAAGATACATTAGCTCAGTTATTTTGGATCACTGTCAGTATATTATAATTATTGGCATGAAATTTTAAAAATGGGGTTGAACATTTTATGAATAAGAGTAAAAATTATATATATATTACTGATTTTTTGCCCAAATTATGTTTTGCTGTATCATGAGCTATTTATGAAGTGGCAATGAATTCAAATCCTTTGTATTTTCTTAAATTTATTTTTGAAAGAAAATAAATATATATCATTCAGGAAAATTCAAATTAGCTCTTCAATTTTAGCTCATTTTCAGTAAAATT
>NC_051416.1:35706072-35706288 GCF_015228065.2 Penaeus monodon
AGACACTAAGAGTACACAAATGGATTTCATCATTGTTTCACAAATAACTCATGATACAGCAAAGAAAAGAAAAAGAAAATTGTGCTACAAGAAACCAGCAAGATATCATTTTTACTTATTTATCAAATAATCTTATGGTATCTTCTGTAATAGTCTTTAAGTAGGAAGATATTAGTTGTTCTTGTATGTTTTATTTAGCTTTATTATTATTAGAAT
>NC_051416.1:35708427-35709058 GCF_015228065.2 Penaeus monodon
TTTAGGCCTATAATGCCAGCATGGAAAACTGTCTATTGCCATATGACTTAGGGCTCTCTCAACCTGCTTTACAGTTGTGACAGAGTTGAGACAGATTTTGACAGTTGAGAATATTTTGAGAGTTTTACCGGATTCTGAGTAGTTTTCGCTCGCAGACGATTTTGTCTGTCTGAGAACATTCTTGGATACCGCTCCTGCATTTTAAAAGTCAAAGTGCTCAGAGAGTGAACTTTTAGAACAGATGACTTATGGCTTTTCCTCCCATATTTGTTTGTGCATGAATTATGAATTCTTTTTTGCACATAATTTTTCTTATTTTTTTCAGTTTAAACTGTGCTAGATATAGTCTGTTCTCTTGACTCTGATAGCTGAAGCCTAGAAAAGTTTGAAGCAGGGCTAAATTTACTGTTGATATTTTTACAGATTTGTATTCATGTATGTAATTTCCTTAATCTACAAGATATAGTATAATTTCCATAGCTAAATGAGTAACATTACCCTTTTTTTGAAAATCTAAATTGACTAAAGGTTTGCTAAGTGATGAGTCATTTCAAAGTAAGCAAGAACATGCAGGATTTCTGAATGAACAGGGGTTTTTAGTGACTAAAAAACAAGAAACTAGGAGTATCAG
>NC_051416.1:35710559-35710633 GCF_015228065.2 Penaeus monodon
TCCACCAGTCCCATGTAGGAAGCACCCATGGATTCGTACACATACACTCACATACATTACACTCACATACAATG
>NC_051416.1:35711032-35713108 GCF_015228065.2 Penaeus monodon
CTACTCCGGCACTTCATCCTCAGTCCTGATTCACTGACACCTACTTGTCATTTCACCAACAATATCCAACTTCCACACCTGCAGTCGTCAAGGTCCCTTTGCCAAAGTCTATGCACACATTGGTCTGCATGAAGTAGTCAACACCTAGAAGGCAATCCTCCTCCAGGTCTGCCACTGGCAGTTGCATCTCTTGGCCACCCACACCCACCTGTGCTTTCTTGGGTCCTCTTAGTTGCAAGCAGTGACCTATCACTCCACACCTGTATCCACTGTCATACTACAAGACCTCTCATCCACTATACCCTTTACTTGCACAGTACCTGATGCTTCATTCATGCAGATTAGCTTTAGTGGGACCTGGATGCCTCTGGCTGGATCTGCGCCCCTGTTTTCTGTATTCCTCTTGTGACAATCAGCTGACTTGTGTCCCACCTCTCCAGACTCCCAGCAGCATGGGTTGTAAGGGTTGCTGCTCCTTTCTGGTGACTGAGATCTCCTTGGGCTCTTGCAGTCCCTCTTACGGTGTCCCTTTTTCCTGCACTGCCAGGATTCACCTGCAAAGGCTCTCCTCTCTGATGCCCTCTTATTCTCCTTCAGGCTACTTCGCCTGACCCTCAGTCTTGCTGATAGGTGCAGATATCTACCACAGATTCTGCTACTACTCCAACTATAGGGCATGAGACAGAGTCTTGCAGGTCTGGTGGCCTCGTCTGTTTGACATACTCCTGGAGCTGAAAGTCATTCAGGGCATCACGAAATTGGTCTTGGAGCAGTGTCCCCTCAGATGTTGGGTATACTCTCCTTGCTAGGGCCACTAAATCTTGCACCAGGTGCTGCAAGAATTCATCTATTGCCCTCTTTCTGTATTGAAACCTTGCCCTAAATACCTCATCCTAGTGCAGATGACCAAACCTGTCCAAAGCTGCCCTTATACATTCATAAGATGCCCACTGAAAACCTGTCAAATGGCCCAGGCACTTCAACTGCCTTGCCTTTCAGGCTTAAGACCAACTGTAAAGCCTTCTCAACACTGTCCCAACCTTACACTGCTGCCAGAACCTCAAACTGCAACATAGGCTTCAAGTGAGAGGCTTCCATCAAAGTCTTATGGCTTCCTCCATGCTCTATGTTGTGGTGAATGTGGTGAAGGAAAAGTGATAACTTGTTTCTTTTTCACCAGTATTGCTAGAAGAGGACTGTTCTCTAGCCTGCTGCACTGTTGCTCCGCCAGTCCTTTGGGTGCTGCATCCACCACAAATCTCTCCATTTCTGGCATCTCAGCCTGAGCCTCAACCACCTTCAAAACACCATCCACTTTTGTCTGTATATTTTTGATTCCCTCCTTCCCTTCAATTTCAATCCCATGAAGCCTACCTTCCAGTGCTACCTTTATTGGTTCCTGACTCTCTACTTATCACTTTTCATAAGTTATCTTGCTTGTTCTTTATTTAATTTTTACCTCCATTAACTCTTCTTTCTCCTTTTATCTCTTCTTTCATCTGTTTTATGAGGGCTGTAATGTCTTCCGGTGTCATTTTCAAAACTCTTTGCCTCGTATTGGGTTCACACAATATGATACACTTGCTTCTCAACAACAAAATCCTGACACCATTTGTTTCTCACCAAGGAAATCCAGCTCCTTACAACACTTCTTTCTCACCAACAAAATCTGGATGCCACTTTCTGCTCAACAAAAAATCCTGATATAATTTGTTTCTCACCAAGGAAATCTGGTTCCTCACACTTCTTTCTTACCAAAAATCAGGATCCTGTCACCTCTTGTTTCTCACCAAAAAGTTCCGGATCCCATTCCTAACACCACTTGTTATGCCACCAGGTTGCTTATTCCTTCTCAGTCCCTAATGCAGGCTGTAGTTAGTCTGATGTTCTGCAAGACGCCATTTGTTGTCAGCAACACTGGCATGAACACGAGACTAACCTGCCAGCTTCTTAGTCAGGATACAAATTACAGGCAGTATTTCACTGTACATGCTGCTTCATTTGCATACTACTGGCACTGAGGAAACTGGTCTACGAATCTAGATTAACCATAGGCACAACACATCAAAAAGTCAT
>NC_051416.1:35714808-35715012 GCF_015228065.2 Penaeus monodon
GAGTGTGTGGTTGTGTTTATACATGTATATATGTTTTCATATGTAATTATCACTGTGTAGTTATATGCAAATGTACCAACAACATTGTTTTAATCTGGTAAAATCTGATGATATAGGAACCCACAAAATTAAACAAAAATAAAGATGGTTATCAGGAAATGTTTTGTATATCCTAAATGAAACATGTTTATACATTTTTCTACC
>NC_051416.1:35717847-35719229 GCF_015228065.2 Penaeus monodon
ATCTTGCATCCACCAATCACAGCCAAGTTTTCTTCTGTCAGTCCAGCTATCAGACAACTGAACAGACTAGAGTATCATTACTGCTCTCAATGATTTCACCTTGTTTACAGGCCTTCATTGTATTTGGAGGTGAGATTAATGTGCCTAACAAGAATGGAGAGACACCAAGGCATTTGGCTGCTTCATGTAATGACAAGACAAAAGCTACAGAAAGGGACAGAGTTATATACTTACTGCACACTGTCGGATCCAAAAGGTACTATCTCGTACTTGCTTGTATCTAAAGGTCAAAGAACTATTGGGCATCATTCTTTATATGCAAAAATTATGGTATGTATTTCTGTGTATATCTTGGTTCTCTCACAGATGATTATTCAGTACATTGAGATGAACAAAGATGTATAGGCTTCAAGTCATAACCTGCTGTATTGTGTAAAGATTGATTTGTGTATTTTTATTATATTTTATTATATTTAGTTATCTAATTAATTGTTAACAGGTGTCAAGTGAAACTAGCATCCTGCTCTGATGGATGCTTGGATGAAGGAAATTTCAATGGAGTGCCATTGTATGAGAAGCCCTTATTGAGATCTCGTTGGATTATGGATGAAAAGCTTAGTGACAAACAGATTGCAGATTCAATAAAGTAATTATTTGAATTTAACAAAGTGCCATTCTTTTGTCAGTGTGATTATAATGAATATATAATTCATAGATTTAGAATACTGCAATATTGTCATTCATATATATTCTTTTTCTTTGTTTTTATTCATTAATGTCTATATCTCTTGCTAGACTGGAAATAAAACATATGCTTTTCCCTGTTACCCTGTGGCAGATGGCAGGTAACTAACTGCAATGGCTCTCAGAGAACAGGGCGAGTATTATGCCTAGATGGTGGTGGCATCAAAGGCCTGGTAATGACTCAGATGCTGTTTGTTATACAGGAAGTTTTAGGTAAACCTATCCATGAGTGTTTTGATTGGATTTCTGGCACAAGTACTGGAGGATTCCTAGCCCTTATGCTTTGTACAGGTGAGTCTGTTACTGTTAGTTTTTTATATTTTTCTAGATATAAAGAAATTTATAGCACAATAAAGATTAGGATACCTTTATCTTTGGTTAACTAAGTATATGTAGTACTTAATATATATTTTTTTTAGTGCTGAAAGGGCAAAAATATAGTGAAATTCCTCATGGATTATGAAATATGTTATTTCATAAATGCTTCTTATTTTTAGTACTAGCTAATATCAGACACAGTGTAGCCTGTTAGTTCCAAGCAAATCTAACTGATTACAGAGACAAAATTTATTGATTAGAGATATGATATCAAAGTTTCTAAAATATTTCTTCCCAAAAGGAAAAGTTTTCACATCTTT
>NC_051416.1:35719547-35719681 GCF_015228065.2 Penaeus monodon
TCATTGGGCTAACAGACAAATCATCAAAATATTTCAGCGACTACTGTTATTTAATGAGTGCCTATGTCACAGGTACTTGTTGGTGCAGGTGAATATGTTAACATTTTTTCTGTCACTGCTTTCATATATTATTT
>NC_051416.1:35722111-35722456 GCF_015228065.2 Penaeus monodon
CAGTAAGGTCACAGCAGCTGGAGCTTAAAAGCTTAAGATCTGGACTTGTACACAGCACACTTTGTCTGGGCTGTCTTGATGCACATGAGTTTCATGAGCTGCTGGCTCTTCAGTGACTGCTCTATGGTAAACTGATCGGTTCTAGTGAGTATCTCCCAAGATAAATGGCTGATGCCAAAGTCCTTCAGAAAAGCTTCCTTAGAACCATTTCTTTTGGCCATCTTTGCATCATCTGCCTTTCTACAGTTTTCCATATAAGATACACGAGAGGTAGCACTTGTCTTGCATGTAACATGTCCAGCCAAGCGGAGGATTGTGAATATACTGCACATTTCTACTCACTGA
>NC_051416.1:35722616-35722744 GCF_015228065.2 Penaeus monodon
TGGTCGAAAGGCTCACTCTTTGCGTTCCCACACTGACGAGGATAAAACATCCAAAGAGCTGGCTTGGCTATTCTAGCATCCGCAAGAAAAGGTGCTGCCTAGCTAGTTAAATTTATCTGTACACTGTT
>NC_051416.1:35723081-35723255 GCF_015228065.2 Penaeus monodon
GAGTCATTGATGTCTTGAGGAAGGCTGCTGACGAGTTAATTTTTAATTATAAAGCAGACATCAGCTTCACACAAGTCCTCTGTGGCTTGTCTACCTGAGAAGAATATATAAAGTGCTCCCAACTCCATATATATAAAGTGCTCCCAACTCCATATGAGCTGTCCTTCCTCAAGA
>NC_051416.1:35723904-35724247 GCF_015228065.2 Penaeus monodon
CAGGAAAATCGGTTCAAGACGTTCAGTCCCTCTACTACAACCTGAAGGAGAAAGTATTTGTTGGTGTAAGACCATATGAAGCTGGACCTCTAGAAGAGATACTTGTAAAGGAATTTGGAAAAGAGACTGTCATGAGTAGTATTAAGACTCCTCGTGTAATGGTGACATCTACACTTGCTGATAGATTACCTCCTGATTTGCATCTTTTCCGTAATTATGAGTCTCCCATGAGTGTCTTAGGTAGGTTGCTAGTGCATTTATTATCATTGTTACTAATTCAGTCCAATTTTCATGGTTAACTTTATTGAATGTGCATTCAATTTTCTAGTAATTTCTGGTTATG
>NC_051416.1:35724331-35724742 GCF_015228065.2 Penaeus monodon
CATACACACACACACAGTATATAGTGTATTGATCTCATGTTATTTTGGCTTTTTACTATTTGAAAAGGTGTACAAGAAAATAGTGTGTTCATGAGCACACAGCCTCCAGAGAAACAGAAGATTTGGCTTGCTGCTCGCTGCTCAGGGGCTGCTCCAACATATTTCAGGTATGTCTCTTTATCCTTGGATAGTTTGGTATGTATTTTTTTTTCTGGATACACAGGATGAAATGAAAATTGGTTGTATTAAAAGTGATTCCTTAACTCTTTTACTGCCAGAAGTGGATATATCTACCTGGAAAGTTCTATCCCAATGCCGTCAGGGATGACATGTAAACTTGCTAAAAAAAAAGTTTATTTACTTGGGAGTAGATGAAACTGAAATTATCGTTAGCAGTTGAAAGGTTGGTAC
>NC_051416.1:35728435-35728528 GCF_015228065.2 Penaeus monodon
TCAGTGGAACAGTTAACGGAGTATTACATTAAAATCTTAAAATACTATGCAGTTCCATCTCTAATCCATTATTTTGAGCAGTATTGAAGCAGG
>NC_051416.1:35729139-35729572 GCF_015228065.2 Penaeus monodon
ATTGAAGCAGGACAGTGGACCTGGATGGCCAAAAATAAGCTGACAGGTTTGTAATGGCCTGGTAATAGCCCTGATATGAACCCAGTCGAGCATATTTGGGACTATATTGCAAAGAAAATTGAGTGCAGTGTTGATATATGGGAGAGAGTAAAGAAAGAGTGGAACGTTGACTATATAACTAAGTTGTATGAAAGTATGGAACTGAGAATCAATGCAGTTATAAGGGCAAAAGGAGGCTCTACCAGATATTAGAACAATTTCTTTATGTAAAAGATGTTTAAACAGGATATAAATGCTCTAATTGACATATTTAATCATTTAATGTATGTCTCTGGGTGAAAATTCATCAATGATGCTAAATACTTGACTCTTAAATATTAATTTAAAAAATACTTTCCAAGAAAGGGTGGCTGGTTAACCATGGCCAGTAGTG
>NC_051416.1:35734803-35735082 GCF_015228065.2 Penaeus monodon
GATGATACAGATTCAAATAACTTTTCCATAAAATTAAAGGAATGAGGTTAAAAGCAAGGTGGGGTACTACTAGTAAGAGGCTTTTTGCTGGCAGGCCAATTTTATATTTTAACCCAAAGTAATCAAAGATAATAAGCAGATAAAAATGAAATATAAATGTAGGTACTATAAAGTCAAAAAAACATTTTTTTTTTTAATTATAAAGATGCTACATCTGAAATCACAAGGTTGATATATTGGGTGAGTGGGAGAAGGGATTATTGCCTATCACATTTCAGT
>NC_051416.1:35735222-35735414 GCF_015228065.2 Penaeus monodon
TAAATTTCTTCCTCAACCCCTTACTCCAAATTATTGTCAGTACATATAATTTTTATCAAAAAGTAGTGGAAGTTATGTTGGGACTACAAAGTAATTGTACAAAAATGTTTTGATGTGAGTATCACATTTCAATGTTTGCAACTGGTGTGCTAGATTCAATTCATAATAATTGAGCTACAAGACTTGACCCCC
>NC_051416.1:35736292-35736602 GCF_015228065.2 Penaeus monodon
TTCCCCTATATTCTTTTTGATATTGTTTTTGAAAAATGTTGTTTTAAAATGTTTATAAATACTTTTTTATGAAAGAATTAGAGATCTTTTTTGAAATCTAAAAGAAAAAGTTTTGTGTTTTCTTCCCTTTTGGTATTGGGGCTAAAATTAAATCCTTGGTGCCCAAAACATCTTTTGGGTAACAGCAAATCATCAAAATATTCAGCGACACTGTTTTTTAATGAGGCCTATTCCAGTTTTGTTGGGCGGGAATTTTTAAAATTTTTTCTGTCCTGCTTAATTTTTTTAGTAATAAAATTTTGTTTGTAGG
>NC_051416.1:35738904-35739350 GCF_015228065.2 Penaeus monodon
TTTTTTCATTCAACATATGACCCAGGAGGGTTTTTTTTGTTTCAGAGATGACTGATGAGGCCAATCTGTACCCGAAGATCCTGGAACATGGTGGACAGGTCAGTAAGGTCACAGCAGCTGGAGCTTAAAAGCTTAAGATCTGGACTTGTACACAGCACACTTTGTCTGGGCTGTCTTGATGCACATGAGTTTCATGAGCTGCTGGCTCTTCAGTGACTGCTCTATGGTAAACTGATCGGTTCTAGTGAGTATCTCCCAAGATAAATGGCTGATGCCAAAGTCCTTCAGAAAAGCTTCCTTAGAACCATTTCTTTTGGCCATCTTTGCATCATCTGCCTTTCTACAGTTTTCCATATAAGATACACGAGAGGTAGCACTTGTCTTGCATTGTAACATGTCCAGCCAAGCGGAGGATTGTGAATATACTGCACATTTCTACTCACTGA
>NC_051416.1:35739514-35739637 GCF_015228065.2 Penaeus monodon
CGAAAGGCTCACTCTTTGCGTTCCCACACTGACGAGGATAAACATCCAAAGAGCTGGCTTGGCTATTCTAGCATCCGCAAGAAAAGGTGCTGCCTAGCTAGTTAAATTTATCTGTACACTGTT
>NC_051416.1:35739974-35740148 GCF_015228065.2 Penaeus monodon
GAGTCATTGATGTCTTGAGGAAGGCTGCTGACGAGTTAATTTTTAATTATAAAGCAGACATCAGCTTCACACAAGTCCTCTGTGGCTTGTCTACCTGAGAAGAATATATAAAGTGCTCCCAACTCCATATATATAAAGTGCTCCCAACTCCATATGAGCTGTCCTTCCTCAAGA
>NC_051416.1:35740872-35741232 GCF_015228065.2 Penaeus monodon
TTCTCTTTTATCCTTAATCAGGAAAATCGGTTCAAGACGTTCAGTCCCTCTACTACAACCTGAAGGAGAAAGTATTTGTTGGTGTAAGACCATATGAGCTGGACCTCTAGAAGAGATACTTGTAAAGGAATTTGGAAAAGAGACTGTCATGAGTAGTATTAAGACTCCTCGTGTAATGGTGACATCTACACTTGCTGATAGATTACCTCCTGATTTGCATCTTTTCCGTAATTATGAGTCTCCCATGAGTGTCTTAGGTAGGTTGCTAGTGCATTTATTATCATTGTTACTAATTCGTTCCAATTTTCATGGTTAACTTTATTGAATGTGCATTCAATTTTCTAGTAATTTCTGGTTATG
>NC_051416.1:35741318-35741737 GCF_015228065.2 Penaeus monodon
CATACACACACACACAGTATATAGTGTATTGATCTCATGTTATTTTGGCTTTTTTACTATTTGAAAAGGTGTACAAAAAATAGTGTGTTTCATGAGCACACCAGCCTCCAGAGAAACAGAAGATTTGGCTTGCTGCTCGCTGCTCAGGGGCTGCTCCAACATTTCAGGTATGTCTCTTTATCCTTGGATAGTTTTGGTATGTATTTTTTTTTCTGATACACAGGATGAAATGAAAATTGGTTGTATTAAAAGTGATTCCTTAACTCTTTTACTGCCAGAAGTGGATATATCTACCTGGAAAGTTCTATCCCAATGGTCAGGGAGACATGAAAACTTGCTAAAAAAAAGTTTTTTATTGGGGAGTAGATAAAAACTAAAATTATCTTTAGCAGTTAAAAGGGGATTGTTCTCAAACTCTA
>NC_051416.1:35742414-35742537 GCF_015228065.2 Penaeus monodon
TGTCAAAAATTCCCCCATAAAGTGTTGCCAGTTAAGGCTCCCGTTTGGCATCCATGTAAAGTTGCCGGTTTCCCAAGGGGGGGGTCTATTTGTTTTCTTGGGGTGGTGTTGGGGGGTGTTTTT
>NC_051416.1:35742731-35742795 GCF_015228065.2 Penaeus monodon
GATTTCCTTATATAAAAACTCTAATTTTGTAAGTAACCAAGTGAAATGAAAATTTTTAAAAATT
>NC_051416.1:35744004-35744090 GCF_015228065.2 Penaeus monodon
AGATCAGATTATATTATACATGTTTATATATATATTATATATGATATTATATAATTGCATTATATATAGTGGTATATTATTGCATA
>NC_051416.1:35744156-35744298 GCF_015228065.2 Penaeus monodon
AAATTTTGTGTGTGTGTGTGTTGGTGATATAACATAAATGTTAAGTACATATATGTACATATATAATACATATTAACCCACAGGTGAGCTGCCAGGCAGGGGGGCCCGCCATTTCTAGCTCTTTAAAAACAGTTTTTTATTG
>NC_051416.1:35744438-35744602 GCF_015228065.2 Penaeus monodon
ATCATAATTTGCATAATAAAAAATATATATAAAATTATAAAAAATTTTAAAATATATATAAAATATTATTTATATAATATATTATAATATAAAATAAATATCTATAAAATTTTAAAATTTTAATTTTATTAAATAATTATTATATATATATAAATTTAAAATTT
>NC_051416.1:35759973-35760056 GCF_015228065.2 Penaeus monodon
AATAAAAGTGATAATAGAAAACAGTATAATTAAGGAGAATGAAATACACAATCCTGATTTGCGCTTGTGTTTTTTTTTTTTCT
>NC_051416.1:35760112-35760397 GCF_015228065.2 Penaeus monodon
GGACACAAAATGTACTGTAATAAAAGGTTCATTCTTATGGTTTGGTTCAGTAATACAATTTGATAATTGTAGAAATGAGAAATGTCAATTAAAATTTTTTTTTTTTAGAAAGTCTAGACAACAGACACGAATGAAAGCAAACATTATTGTAGAACATCTTTATTTACTTACAGGTTAAGAATAAAGAAGACATACGACTTTAACATTAGACAAAATATTCATTATGCATTCCAATATCTCTTGAAACAAAGTCAAATTTAGGTCTGGTAATTAACACACTGCCGC
>NC_051416.1:35760729-35762122 GCF_015228065.2 Penaeus monodon
TCTGGAGCACTTCTGAACACTACATTTTCTTGGCAGCACTTCATTAAACAAGGTCAACTTTCAACATGATGAATGCCTTGCAAGAATCCAACAACAAATTTCAACACTCTGCAACTAAAGCATCTCTTAACCCTTTGCCTCCAGATGACAGGTATGGCATGCCATGTTGACAATGTCCATCTTACTGTGAATACATGTTATGCCGCCATAATACAAGTCCAATCACAGTTTATAAAGCTTCTATAATGTGGACTTGGCACCATGGTGGCTGGATGCTATAACAAAAACTTCAGCTGAAGAACAGCATTAAGGCCTCATTATTTCATATATCAGAATCAAAATTATGGCGACAGAGAAGCATTGGGTTAAGAATATTTCTAAGTCAACATTTAACAATATGCATCTGTACTATTTCTGCTGCTTCTACACTGCATATTTTCTTCAATAAAATTAGCTCAGTTCAATATTTCATTATCTAATATTAAACAGAACTGAAATACATTAATTATACTTAATATATAGTTTACCATTAACAGAAACATACGAGCCCTGCCTTTATAACAAAGGTTATAAAAGCATTTTATAGGGTACCCAACATTGTCTCCCACTCTTAGTGTAAGTAAAAATAAATGAATATAGCTAAAAAGATGCCAAATTTACATTTCCATACAAATCTACTGCTAAATAAGTCCTAATACAATTTTCCAATGCCTATAATTGGTAACAATCGCTCATTCAAACATCAACACTGGAGTTCTGGTCACAGACTCAAATGAGCAGCTTGTTCATCGACTAGAATTAAAAAGGGATTCCTAACTATAAGAACAAAACAGATGGCCATTCAGGATAATGGATTAATATACTACCTCCTACAATTGGGTTTGTACCAGGGAGTACAAAAGGGTAAGCATCAGAAAATTCTCAAACTTCTTGACTTAGCTTTTAGTTGCAGACTTCAAAAGCATCTAAATTACATATAAAAAAAAAATGTTTGACATTCAGAATGACTTTTATCATAATTAACTTTAGACTGAACACCAGATAATCTTGAGATTACACTGTTATGATCTATCTTTGATCCACATTCAATGAATAGACTCAATACAAGTATGTACCTGGGAGTTAATATTGTGTGTTCTTTTTCATATTATCATAAAATATAGTTTTGTTCTTAGTTGCTGGGTGCTAGTAGCTGGTCCCAATCTATAGAAGCTGAAAATACTTCTTGCTGTAGCCAGACTTCATAATGCCTCTTGAATTCCTCAGTTAGTTCTACTGGGCGACCAAGTACACTAGTAACACAATTGTCTAGTGGTTCAAAATCTGGATCTTGCTGCAATAATAGAGAATATATATAAAATCACATAAAAATCATCCAGGTTTTTAAATTTAG
>NC_051416.1:35763658-35763950 GCF_015228065.2 Penaeus monodon
GTTCCAGCTAAGAGTAAAGAGAGTGCGGTAATGTTGCTTCCCATTCTTCTGATTAATCCCTTCTGCAGCTGATTTACCTGCACCCTAAATCATTGTTCAGTATGGCCCTATGGACTCCTGTCATGATTGGATTAAAGAGAGAAGGAACTAACCATAAAAATCTATTAACATTTGTGAAGTCTCTAAAATCATTAAATATTCTTTTATATTCTTAAATACTCATAAGGATATACATTCTATTGGTGATCGTGCATACAATTAATTCAAAGCACTGAAAAAGAACAAAAATAAA
>NC_051416.1:35764006-35764881 GCF_015228065.2 Penaeus monodon
TTTTTAACAGATCTGATTGAAGGTGTGTCTAACTCAGGCAGATGGAGGTTTCCACTTACTACTGTATTATTATATCTTCGTGAATTGAATCTATCAACACATGCTCTTAGAGCACATTCTTCTGCTTGGAAATCCCATGGTCTTGCATCAGGATCATTGCCATAAGCCCAGTCATCATTCAATCTATGTCTCACCTAGAAATAGAGGATATATCAAAATTTTATTTCTGTCTCAACCAATTCAACATCAAATGTCCTCCTATGTTCAATAAATGTATCATTTTTCCTGAAAAAAAATTCAAAGCTATTCAGACTTGACTACTGCACATGGTATACCTTTTGATAGATGGCACTCATGGTCTTCATGTTGGTTTTACGCCACTGTCGACCCAGATATTTTGTCTGCATCTTTAATAGTTTTAATACATACAACTGCATCATAGCATGTTTCACCTGAAAATAATCATGTTATGAATATGAAAATAAACTCAAACAGCAACTATAAATACTCACCTACCCTTTATTTGAATAAGTCCAGAACACTATTTGCTAGGTCTTAAGGCAAAGAAATTTTTATGAAATATAACTGTAACCAAAATTCACAATAACCAAGCTATTCACATATATCACTCATTATTTTCCCATTTCATTACTTATGCTATTACCACTGTCACCCTCTTTTTGCTGTTCTCTCATTTGAAGTTCCATTATTCGACTGACTTAACCCAATGGCTACAGATAATGTGCAAGTTCATGGTTGACTTAGCTGTGGCTCTGGGTAACATGCTATTCCCATTATGGTTGATTAAGTCATGGCTAAGGAGGACAAGTCATTCAAGTAAAGTTATTATGATGCATTCATTACATGTTATGATG
>NC_051416.1:35765384-35765479 GCF_015228065.2 Penaeus monodon
TAGCGGCTTTGAGTTAAGTAAGAATAAGATTTGTGAAAATTAAGTTTTCCTCCCTACATAAAACTGCATTCAATCTGTTGCAGACTGTAACACAC
>NC_051416.1:35765609-35765755 GCF_015228065.2 Penaeus monodon
TGAAATTATGTCTGTGTTGATACATAAAGGGAAATGCTTTGCACCCTGGTCAAGCCTGAAATGGGCCATGAAATAGCAGCAGGTATGTTGCAAACTTAAATATAGAATTTGATGATGACACTGCATTTAGACATATGTTCATGAAT
>NC_051416.1:35765835-35766624 GCF_015228065.2 Penaeus monodon
CTTAAAAATGTATGTTTTGCATACAATTATACAAAAATTATGCTGTTCATTGGCAATATGCCATAGCTTACAATGGGGGGTCTATGTATACTGAGTACAAATTAGTACTATTAAAAAATAGAAGTATAAATAATGATAAAAATTTGTTTTGATTTGAAAATGCTCATTTCTGTTGTAAATAGCACTTTAATATGAAGAGCATCACAGAGGCGGATTTTTGAACTTTGGAAATATAAGCGAGATACTGATTATTCTATACTGAAGACTATATTACGGAAAAAGTATATCAAACTTTGAAAATCAGTATTACATGTTAGTTGACTATGTCCAATGGCCAATTTCAAAATCAATAAAAGAAAACAATATTGATCTATGGTGTAACTAACAATTTTTCCTTTGCATAAAAAAAGGATGATTAATGTAGATAACCATACATATGTGCTTGTGTATATACATATGAACCTCCTGAAAAATTATAACAACCCAGTGACCAGCTCCCACACACCCTTGTTTGGAGCGTGGAAAAGAATCAACAGCTTCAGTAGCTCTCACACTGTGCTTCTATAATTCTCAAAATTGAAATGTTTTCATTACGATTAGGATTATATGATTATAATACTTTTGTACTGATGACAATTTTCCATTTCTTCATAATAAGATTAGTTTATTTTAATGATCTAATACATTTATTAAATATTTCAGACAGGAATATTTACTTTCATTAAAACAAAAAAAAGAAGCACCTGTACAAAAAATGGTACACTACATGAGCTTATCTCTGTCTCCCTC
>NC_051416.1:35772887-35773026 GCF_015228065.2 Penaeus monodon
AATCACAATTGCAAAGTCTTACAAAAAAAGGAAATTAAAATATTGGGATTCCTGATCCCTTCACAGAGAGTTGATATAAATGAAGAATATCTTTTGGGTAATTCAGGGAAAGAATATAGGCCATGGACAGTGTGGGCTG
>NC_051416.1:35773460-35773571 GCF_015228065.2 Penaeus monodon
AAACAGCTCGGACAGTTCCCTTAAGCTACTTCAAATGAGATTGCAAAATGGGAGAAGACATTGCAGATGAATATGCATCATGAATATATCAGAATAAAGATGAATAAGAAA
>NC_051416.1:35773706-35774189 GCF_015228065.2 Penaeus monodon
GCACAACTATACATACCTTGAGGGTGCGTTTCAGTATTGGTGCTGATTTAAAGACAACAAGCATCATTATTCTAGAGTGCTTCCACTTGCACAGCTTGTTGAGGATTCTCAGCAAGTTGATACAGGAAAACATGTTTCTCCAGCAGCATGTCCCAGACACTACCTGCATGTTGCCCTCACCCCCACTGGGGCTTCCTCCACTGCCACCTGGGCTTAAGCTTCCCCCTCTCGGGCTACCTGTTCCTGCCTCCAGGGCCTCAGCTGTCATTTCTGGGGGGTCTCCTATTACACAGGCTGGGAAGTCCAGGAGTGCTATCCTGAAAGAAGACATCAATTTCGTTTCAGATTATGGATGAATAATTAATCTAATACTTTCAAAATCTAATGAAATAAATTCTGACCAAATTTCTAATCCAAACACATATCTCCAGTTTTAAATAAATTACAGATATGCATTCAAAAGAAAATTAATAACAATAATCA
>NC_051416.1:35775788-35775875 GCF_015228065.2 Penaeus monodon
AATGAGGTCTCTGGCTCATGGGCCATGGGCCCTGCAATATTTATTTAAAAAGGTGATAGATGTATAGTGTATAGCTTGATGATGATG
>NC_051416.1:35778348-35778937 GCF_015228065.2 Penaeus monodon
AGCTGCTCCTGCTATTAGCAAAGGAAACCAACCAAACTAACAAAAGGCACCTTTGAGCTTTCTGTAAATTTGAAGAGGCTTTTAGTGAAATACTGCTCTATGGTCTTACTTACTTTAAAATCTTTGACATCTGGATTCAAAATGGCCAAGAGTAGTTAAAAGAATAGCACTATAATTGGTTTACTCACAACTGCTGTAGGGTTGTGCCGGATTCAGGGTTCAGAACTCCCCTGTAATCACAGGCCGCAAGAGAATGAATGGTTGGAATTTTTGAAAGGAGCACAGAGCAGATTGATTAATAATTTAGATAGTGACTAGCAACCTTCCTTTATCAAGCAATTGGCCAAATAGTAGAAAAAAAAAACAGTTGTGCAATTATGGTTAGAAGTAAAACTCTACAACCAAATTATAGTGTTAGATGAAAACATCAAACAATAGAATACATGCCTTATAGTTTCAATGAATCAAACTTCACTACTGCAATAAAGTTAATCCAGTCTCAGAAAAAAGTTAACAGCTTGACTCTGGAGTACTTGATTTGCCAAGTCCCTTTTATTGAAATCATCTAATACTTATCGATTTACATATG
>NC_051416.1:35779113-35779277 GCF_015228065.2 Penaeus monodon
TAAGCGACTTGGGAATCAGTGAACTTTGGAGTCCAGGGTGAGTTGCCCCCCCCCCCTTTTTTTTTTCTGTGACTGGTGTAGGTGCTGAAATATTAGTTTTTCAATTTGCTTAAAGATGGCAAAATACAATAAAAAAAGCACAAGAAAGAAAAAAATCATTAAAG
>NC_051416.1:35779325-35780582 GCF_015228065.2 Penaeus monodon
TATAGAAGTATCATTCCACGCCCAAAAGACAGATAAAGTGGAAACTTCAATTTCATGGGATGCATTATGAATAACTAAATGTAAGCACATAGTGCAAAATAACGAAAACCAACTTACGTATTCTTGGCCTGCACATAAGCCATAATATTTTGGTTGAAGAACTTTAAGATGAGTGGGATGCAGTTGGCAAAGACAAGGTGTTGTGACATGAATTCAAACTGATACGTGTGATTTATCCTGAAGTGCTTCAGGAGCAGCAGTAGTGTTGCAGACACTGCCTTCACCAACACTTCCTTATGCCTATTTACATCCACACCAAGCTTCATACTTTGAACAACTGTCATTCTGGAAATTAAAGTATTGTCAGCACATAACACAAGTTCTTTGTATGAAATGTGTAAAGTAGTCTACATTTTTAAAAGATACTTGCTAAGTTAAGTGAATTTGAAGAACTAGCATATATGGAAAATTGTGACTATACTGATTTACTACTAATTCAGAAATACGTCCAACTGTCATTTGCAAAGTACCAATCTCCTATTCAGACAGTAATATGTCATTATCCCAAATTCATTTAAATGGGTGATAATCCACTGATACATATTGGAGTGAAAACTAGATCCCCTTAATCCTTAGCCTCCAGTTGACACGGGGTTCACATCATGGCTGACTTGGGTGCGGCTCTGGGTAATGGGTCTTTCAGGCCATGTGACTTTACAAGGAACCCTCTTGCTCACACATCACATGTATACACATGTTTTCTTATGCTAAGTTAACCAAAAAAGGGCAGGAAGTAAACACTGCAAACTTGTGGACCATAATTAAGATCTCTGGGAACAAATGTTCGGAATTTTATCTTTTGTGGTTAATAGCATTTTTTTTATGCATATTTCTAGATTACATCTCCATGGACTTGTGTAACACATATATTACAGACAAAAGAAATAGTTTCCAATACACAACAATCACTAAGCATTTCTTAGCATTCCAAAATGTAGGTACTGTTCATGCGCTGAGTAATGTATACATTTTTTTATTAAATGTTCATAAAGTGTAATACAAATTGGAATATAACAAACTCGGGCATCATCCTTGGTTGTGTGACAGTAGACAGGCAAAAATATTCTAAATGTACTAATTTTTCATTAGTCCAGACTTTGACATGGCCCATTATAAGAAATTTTGGGATGCCTGGCTAGAACAAGACTTTTCAATATGTTGCTGTCTGCAGTGTACATGACTTGCAGATCTTGCACT
>NC_051416.1:35781380-35781757 GCF_015228065.2 Penaeus monodon
CTATACACTTTGCCTTTTGAGGATCGTCAACCACATTCAAGCCAGTTTCTGTAAAACCTTGTGAGGAGTGCCAGGAGGATACAGTCACAGTAGCACAAAATAAACTTTCTGAATTTTTTGTTGAACACATCAATTTTAACCCACTAACAATGGTCCTTTCTAAGTGACATACACCCTACTTTCCAGGTGATATTTATATCACCTGTTGGGGACCCCCAAGTGTGTCATTAATTGCAGGCAACCAAATCAGAGGGTAAACTCCAGTTTTATGCCCCATTTATAGCCTTTAAGTTTTGAGAAGCAAGCACGATATTTTGCATGCTTGTAAAGCTAAAATACAATACCGCTTGTTGCAATGGTTGAATGTTTTAGTATAG
>NC_051416.1:35781835-35783191 GCF_015228065.2 Penaeus monodon
TTTAATAAAACAAGATAATTTGTTTTTTTTTTTGTGTTTGCACTGGATTAGAAGGCGGCATGTCATGCACCCCCAGGTGCAAAGTCCGATGTCACAGTTAGCACAGTAGCTCCTGCTGCTCCAACAATGACCCTCGAGCATACCCAACTTTGCCTCCTCCTACCACTAGGTATCTCCGAAATGGTGTGCCGTTGATTCAGCAGAGCATGCCTCACTGCCACTGGTCGTCTCACTGCAGCCCTGCTCCTAGTTGAGATGGCCCCATTTCTGAACTGCCCCAAGTGCTCAGAGGCGAGGCCAACTCAGAAGGCCTTCTGAGATTTCTCTGATCCCAGGGTATGATGCATGGCCATTGACAATTGCCATGTCACAGAGGAAAAAGAAGATCTTCCTACTAGACCTTGTAACGGCGAGTCGTTGGATAGTAACTGGCCATCTGATCACCAACATAAACACCATTCATGCCGATGTTATAATCTTTTAACAACAACGACTTATCTCCTTCCACTGCTGCAGTATGGACTGTTGACAGCATGGTGATGGTGCTGTGTTCCTTCGACATCAGGGACAGTAACCCCATCTTGCTGCTATGGAAATCGACATCACGCTTCCTCCTCACACTGAGGTCCTTGGGCATGAACTTCCTTCCCTACCACATTACTCCTATGTGACTGTAACACTGTACACCTTGAAGCAAGAGGTGTACCCTACAGCTGGGCCGGTACTAGCACAAAGCTTTTAGTCCTCCAACCCGAACCTCACCCTCTTGGTTGGGTTGTAGGGCTTCAAGACAAGCCACCCACAGAACCACCACCACAACTCATCTATGATGTCCCGCCCCTGCATGAACATCAACTGGAATGAGTCGAGCTTCCACATTCTATCCTCTGGGAGTGGAGCTCCTATCTTCAAGTGGGCCAAATGGAGGTGTGCTGTCAACTGGTCAAACCGATCTCTTGTCGTGACCTCAGCAATGAGGTCATGACACAGGATGCAGTTAGTCGTCGACCAGTAATTGCATTAACTGGGGAGAGCCAGTAGATACTAAGGTATGCCATGACCTCCTGCCTGGATGTGGGCATCCACTTCCTCATGTGAAGGTGAGCGACTGCATACAAATATCCAGCGACGGATATCCAGCGTCAGTCTTGACACCAGGCCTGCGTACAAACCCATGGGGACGTTATCTTTATGGCACCAGAGAAGGAGAAGGGGCGTCTTTGAATGTTTGAGAAAGTAGTCTGGGTCACTGGGTCACCAAAAACATCATAGCCTGTGTACTGGCATCACTTCCTTATGAGAAGTCATTTACTACTACATGGAAGTGGTGGTTGCAAAGTGATATCATTTTCTACA
>NC_051416.1:35783630-35783720 GCF_015228065.2 Penaeus monodon
ATGTCATGAAGATGAGGAAGTGACATCATTACAGTCACCACCTTTACTTTTAAAACACACACACACATGCACACATGCGCAAGCATACGC
>NC_051416.1:35783765-35783843 GCF_015228065.2 Penaeus monodon
TAATTTCCCTTCTTCCCTCCTGAGTTGCACCTTAATTTTTTGCTTTCATTATTATTTTCTGTCAGTCTCTCTCTCTCT
>NC_051416.1:35784008-35784109 GCF_015228065.2 Penaeus monodon
TGCATTACGTCTCACGCATGAGACACCCAGAAGAAGGCCAGGAAAAACAGGTTCCACGTATGAGATGCCTGGAAAATGGACCATTTCCAGGCATCCCACCA
>NC_051416.1:35784310-35785094 GCF_015228065.2 Penaeus monodon
CACTGTGGATCACTTGATTGATTTTTTAGAAAGTATTTTTCCTGACTGTCTCACATCCTTCAAAAATGTTATCTAAAAAGAAAAAATAAGTAACGCTATATCTAAAGTGGCTTACTATGAGAGGAATAATTTGGTTGAAAAAAAATATATTTAAAAATTTTCCAGCATTATAGATGAGACCACAGACATTAACACCACTAACAGTTGTGGAATAGTAGCAAAATTATACAACAAAGTAAGAAAATACAAAGTAGACTGCTGCATTTAGAGAATATCTATACCCATGACCATGCAAGAGCAAGTGGAGGGACTCTTTCAAAATCATAATGCAATACCTGGATGATCATGAAATACCCAACGAAAACTTTATTGGATTTGCCTCAGATGGGGCTAGCAATATTACTCGTATCTACAATTCTTTCAGGAGTTAACTGAAATCAGAACTAATAGATGTAACAATCATCAAATGTATCTGCCATGCCATTCACATTTCTTCTTTGCAAGACTCTATGTGTCTTCCTCATAGGTCTGAAGATCTAGAAAGAAATATATTCACAGTTACCTCACACAGTGCCAAATGCATGCCCTAATTTCAACAGCTTCAAGTATTATATGAGGTTAAAGCTTACAAAATACTACATGTTTGCCAAACAAGATGGCTTTCTTAGCAGCTGTTGAAAGATCATTAGAACAGTGGCAGCCTTTTCTCCAACACTTTTCAAATAGGAGCTCTGAAGGCAACTTGCACACTACGAAGAATATTCTTGCCTCCTAATGTACTTTT
>NC_051416.1:35785805-35785937 GCF_015228065.2 Penaeus monodon
TTGCGGGGTCATACTGTTACACTTTTAAGAAATATATTTATAATTTAATCTCATTCTTCTTTTCCAACAACCCACTAAAACGTTGTGCTCTCTTAATGCTGCTGTGAAACTGTAAGTAACCTTCACACTAAG
>NC_051416.1:35786314-35786698 GCF_015228065.2 Penaeus monodon
TTTGTCTACGTCTTAAACAGGCTCCAGAGGCAAGCTCCAGAGGCAAGCCCAAGTGGCTTCGCACACTCCCCAGAGTGGAGGCCAAGTGAACTCCAAATTCTCCCTGAGGTATTGATTTAGGGGTATTAATCATCTTTCAAAATAAAATTGTTGTTTTCAAATACTTACGGCATTTCCTCTGGCAATACATCAGCCATGATATTTATTGAGTCTGTTTTGGCTTTTGAAGTTGGTGCTGCAGCTAGCAAAATCTTCAACAAAGCTATCATGCACTGTGGAAGGGTTGGCAGCATTGCCTGAAAAGCATGAAAGCAAGACATTAGTCTTATGTCAATCACTGCATTCATGGGAAAAGGGAGAATAGGGGGTGGTGGGGGGGAATAC
>NC_051416.1:35787586-35787720 GCF_015228065.2 Penaeus monodon
GAGGCATTTTGTTTGCCCCTCTCATGGCTAGTGTTGCCATATTATTACAATATTTGAGGACCAAGACTAATGACTCATATATTTGTAGCTTGCATTTCGATGACCATGTGCTGGTTTGTCTATGTATCTACAAC
>NC_051416.1:35788234-35788343 GCF_015228065.2 Penaeus monodon
TTATCTAAAAAATAAAATATGTATTTTGCCTTATTTTATTCTTATCATGACTTAGATAGCAAATAAGAACAAAGCATATCCAGCGACAATTAATATCATATCATTACAC
>NC_051416.1:35788428-35788524 GCF_015228065.2 Penaeus monodon
TTCCCTCACATGCTAGTCTGAAACACAAGGCTTACAAGCTCAGATATATACCACACAAAACAGAAAGTATTAAATTTTAATTTTGGATTCCATACA
>NC_051416.1:35788718-35788858 GCF_015228065.2 Penaeus monodon
CTAACACTATCTATCATGAAATCACTTATAAATATAGCTTAACCCACTCAAGGAAAATAGCCCATTGCCAGGTGTTTCACATGTGTGATGCTATTCTTCCCGCCCATCTCCTGGGTGTCTCACCCGTGAGACGTAATGTA
>NC_051416.1:35789435-35789544 GCF_015228065.2 Penaeus monodon
GAAGATAAAAGGAAGTGATGTCATGAAAAGGAAGTGACGTTATGAGGAGGACATGACATCATGAAGATGAGGAAGTAACGTCATTACAGATACCATCTTTAATTTCAAA
>NC_051416.1:35789587-35790182 GCF_015228065.2 Penaeus monodon
GAGAGGATGTGATGTCACAGCTGCCATCTTACTTCCACATAGTAGTAAATGACGTCACATATGGAAGTGATGTCATTACTGTTAGTTTCCATGTTTCCTGGCAGGTCAAAGCACGGGAATTTTCCCATATATATAGAGGTACTTGCACTTCATTCATTATTCGCTCTCGCAATGCCTCGACCATCAAAGCTCCTCCTGCTTTGAGGTTGATGACCCTCAACCATCAACTTCTTCGGAGCCTCTTTCAAAGGTGCTTCGGCGATGCCCTTTGAGCCGATCGTCTTCTCCCCCCTCTTTGTTTTCTTTTCCATTATTATGCATACTGAATAAATATCTTGCATTGAGCAGCCAGAATGTATTACTTACTTGTTTTTCTTTTCCACTCCCACAGGTATGCAGTCGCCCACCCTCCTGCCGCCTCCCCTCACATGAGGAAGTGGACGCCCACATCCAGGCAGGAGGTCATGGCATACCTTGGGATCCGCGTAATAGTGAGGGTGTGGAAACCCTCCAATTATCATGACTTATGGTCGACCAACCGCGTCCTGCATCATTGACATTGCCATAGACGAGCCATTGCGGAAGTTCCATGGGC
>NC_051416.1:35790609-35791117 GCF_015228065.2 Penaeus monodon
CGCTGCAATGGATGGGGACAAGCCGTTAATAGTAAAAGATTACAACGCCGGCATGAAAGCATGAAAGGTGTCAACATTGGTGATCAGATGGCCAGTTACTACCCAACGACTTGTCGCTCCAAGGTTTGGTACAGGAAGGTCTTCTTTTTCCTCTACGACATGGCCATTGTCAATGCCTGGGCCATCCATCATGTCCTGGGATCAGAAGAATCACAGAAGGCCTTCCGAGTTGGCCTCACCTATGAGCTCTTGGGGCAGTTCAGAGAAGGGGTCGACTCTATGAGGAGTAGAGCTGCCTGTGCCCATCTATGGCCGCTCCTCCTCGTAATCAAATGCACTACATCTCTGAGATACCTGGCAAGAGGAGGAGGAAGTGCAGGGTGTACTCCAGGCATGGACACAGGCGGATCAGCAAGAGCTACTGCGCAGACTCCAACGTTGGTTTATGCACCTATGGGTGTTTTGAAGAGTGGCAAGCCACTTTATGAGTGGCGTGCAACAAAGATAA
>NC_051416.1:35791221-35791445 GCF_015228065.2 Penaeus monodon
CCATACTAAAATTTCCATCCATTATAACAAGTGACGAGACTGCATTTTAGCTTTACAAGCATGCAAAACATTCTGTTTGGTTCTCAAAAGCATAAACTTCAATATAATCCCAAGGCTATAAAATGGGGCAAGAGGAGGTACTGTGCCGACTGCAACGTCAGTTTATGCTCCTATGGGCGTTTTCAAGAATGGCATGTGACTTAATGAGTGACGTGTAACAATTA
>NC_051416.1:35791540-35791748 GCF_015228065.2 Penaeus monodon
AGATAAATATATCCAATAAAATATGCAAATTAATTAGCAAATCTTCATTGAGTTACTCCTCTGTTGCTCTTCGATTGTATACCTTTAAAATATTTTTTGTAAATGTACTGGGTATGACAATAAACCTCAATCTCAGTTTGGTTGTGTTGTGTATGGCCAGTAGTTATGTACTGGTGCAATTTTGATGTAGAAGTTTACATTTTTGTTA
>NC_051416.1:35791881-35792402 GCF_015228065.2 Penaeus monodon
AAAAAAAAAAAAGGCAAATCGAGCAAGAACTGCCAGAGTACCAATGACATTATTTTAGCAAAAGAACATTTTTGGTAAATGCACAGTAAACATTATCCATATTTGCATAGACCTAATGTACATAACTAATGAAACATGCACAGGGATAATGACAGATACAGCATACCACATTCAAAACCAAACATTCTCAGTTTTGTGAGCAAGAGTTTTAGACCACTGCCAGCTCTCAGGGTATTCCCTGTGGAGCATAGAACTTCTAGGGGTGGAACATACAACTCAATTCACAGAGTTTTTGGGATGTTTGCCAGGCTTTTCTAGCCCTCTATTCAATCTCAGCATCTTCTCAATGGTAACGTAAGTCCAAATTCACTAAAAAAACATGCAGTAAAGCGTAGACAAGGCAGCGAAGGTGCACTTGTGTCAATGTTTGAATGTAAAGACTAGATCAGCTGTGACTGAGGACAGAATTGTTGTCTTTTATTGGCTTTGGAAACACTACTGGAGCAACACTTTCTGTTGTT
>NC_051416.1:35792452-35792583 GCF_015228065.2 Penaeus monodon
GAGCAACATGACTTGCCTGCATGCATCTGCCTGTGTATCATTATCTAAACAAAACATTGGTATTTAAACTCCATACAATAAACCCCATACAATATCCCATTCCTGGTGGTACTGGGTGAAGGATTGGGGGA
>NC_051416.1:35792800-35792969 GCF_015228065.2 Penaeus monodon
AGGATGGAAGCATTTCATCCCAACAGGGGAGATATCTCGCACTTTTGGAGTTCTCTCAGGAATAAATATATTTTCTTACGTTTTTCTTGTCTTCTTTTCTTTTAATGAATATCATTTTAACCTAATAAGCAACATGAACATAATACTTTATTATGGAAAATGGAATATG
>NC_051416.1:35793176-35793278 GCF_015228065.2 Penaeus monodon
CCAAGATAAAAGTTTATATAAAAATCCTTGCTATACACTACCCAGGTGGTTTAAACCTGTATATGCTAGGCCATGCCTGGTTTATATGGCCTCATCATACCA
>NC_051416.1:35793595-35795136 GCF_015228065.2 Penaeus monodon
AACATTTTGGGTCCAAATTACCTAAAACTCAGTAGTTAACAGCTATTAATTGGTCTTTTGATTTTTTTTTTTTTATTGTGCATATCAGCTGATTACAGACCCAGCAATTAGTCAATTTCAGTTCACATGCTTGCTTTTTTTACATAGATAATCATAAAAGGAACTTTTCATTTCCTTTAAGATTTGCAGAAAAAATTGGTGAAACAAGACAACCAAACTAATTCCATACTTGATATAGTATTTCAGCAGGTGTTTGTGGAATGTCTGTTTCAGGTCGAGACATTGGGTTCCTTGTGATCTCTTCCTCTTGTCTAATTTGTACTTCAGACAGTGATACATATACATGCTGTAAAAAAAAAGAAAAAAACATTTTGAGTAATATTTTTCAATCCTTTTAACAAATAACTTACTTATGCAAATATCTAAAAAAAAAAAAAAATTCTGATGCAAAGTGCATAAAAGATGTTAAATATACATCTGAAAGCTTCTGCTCAAACTTTGATATGTGATTAAAATAACATTTTTCAAAATATTGTGACTACATGTGAGCAGGGTGCAACATATGCTAAAACTGTTTGCTTGTGCATAATATCTGAAATTATTCTTATTAAATTTGAAATGTAAAAGGAGTTAGCAAAAGTACTCCCTTCCCCCCCCCCTTTTTTTTTGTCTAAAGTAAACATATATTACAACTGGGGGGTAGGAATGCAGCGAATATAATAATGCATATAAAAATGAAACTCTTACATCACCAAATATGCAAATTATTAAATTCACAATCTGAGTAATCTTGTATTCCCACAATATTACTTCATTGTTGCAAATAGCTCAGTATACAATATACTTGGTTCCCCCCAAAAAACATGATCAACATGTGCCGCTCTGTATAAATACAAAGTACATTCACACCAAAAAATGTATATAAAAAAATAAAACAAACTCTTACCTTGGAAAGAACTTTAACCCCTTCATGGATTGGTTGTGGAAGACCAGCTAGGGAAGTCCTATCCCCCTGTAGCTGAAAACCAACAAACTTCACACGTGTCGAATCTAAAAATGAGTCTATGTCCTTTTGTCGTACTTTTGGAGTCCAAGGTAATCCTGTTAGACATTACATAGTATTAAGGAAAAAATTATGCTACACTGCATGAAATTCATACCATCAAATAACACATGAAATAAACAAATTGAAATAACTATTAATGAATAATATGTAATATATTATACTAAAGCCAGATGAATTTAGAGTCTGCAACCTCTGCAAGAAAATAAATCTTTACAACTCTGTCCTCGTAAAGAACTAATATAAAACCTTCCTGATAACTATATGCCAATTTCTATTTTATCATGTTGATTCACCCAAAACAGAATATCCCTGTGCAATACTAAACCACACTGCAAGGAGTTAGCCACTTGATTGAAAAATTAGATGTGCAGGAAACATACATTTACCACATCATCTATATTTTTGGGACAGTCCCAAATAGGAGCCTGGGGGCTAGCCTATGTTACACAAACAGGAATGAGGAAACTATCCAACA
>NC_051416.1:35795214-35795426 GCF_015228065.2 Penaeus monodon
CAGGTACACCTGTATGGACTATTTGCTTGTTGCAATCTTGCATAAAGCATTTAATAATGACATGCGCTTAGATATGAGTTCATGAATATCCAAAGAACACTTTTAAACCAATTTGAAATTGGTCATTTCCATTGTAAAGAGCACTTCAATATGAAGAGCATCTCAGAGGCAAATTTTTGAAAAAAAGGAAATATAAGTGAAATATTGTTTAC
>NC_051416.1:35795831-35795901 GCF_015228065.2 Penaeus monodon
TACATGTAGTGGACCTGAATCTATGACACCAAGAAATTTCCAACACCTGTCACTGAGGATTAATGCTGAA
>NC_051416.1:35795958-35796668 GCF_015228065.2 Penaeus monodon
CTGTCTTATGCGTTCTCTTCGAAAGGAATTAAAACAGCTACTGCACCTTTTAAGTGTTTCTGGTGAACAATGCAACCTATGGAGGCTACTGTAGACTGTAGGTACCATAAATAGGTAAAATACTGACCCCTGTCAGGCTTCCAATTATTTTTGTTCACTTATTTGCACAGATAATGTGCTCAAATGACTAAACATCACATTATACTAGTTTACCATAACCAACAGATATTTTTCTTATTATTAATAAAGAAAACTATTTTACCAGAGGTAACTAATTTTTCCTTTATGTACAAATGGGTTTAGTCCTCTTAAATGGTGATGATTAAAATTATTAATTGTATGTCTGTGTGTTGACATGCATATCAACCTTCTTGAAAGTAAAAACCACCCAGTGACCAGCCCCCCCTCCCTTCTATAATTTTCAGTAATATGTTGTATTCGCACTAGGATTATATTCATATAACAATTTTGATACTGCTCTCCACAGTTCTCCATAAAAAAGTATTTTCTAGTTTAGATTAGTTATCGTTATAATTTACTGCATATCAGTTTAGACAGGAATCTCTACTTTCATATCTGGAAAAAGAAAAAAAAAAGTTAATAGACACCTATACACAAACTATGGTTCCCATTGAAAACAATAACACTGACTGACTTGGTAATGATCTCATCACAAAGTACATTATTATTTTTATATATATAACATTATT
>NC_051416.1:35796739-35796842 GCF_015228065.2 Penaeus monodon
TTACATACGTTATGGTACCATCAAGTGCTTATAATTTTTGTGTGCCCCTACAGCATATTCTTTGTTTTGCAAGTGATTTGGAATGCACAGGTCACCTCCTTGG
>NC_051416.1:35797761-35797838 GCF_015228065.2 Penaeus monodon
AATATACTTTTTTTAAGTAATTCAGGGAAAAAATACTACCCATAGACAGTATGGTGGACCGTTCAAAAAAACACTGA
>NC_051416.1:35797867-35798031 GCF_015228065.2 Penaeus monodon
GGGGCTCACCCTTCCCCTTATGGGAAGGCACCAGTATAATGATATGTGAAATGAAACACAAACTCAACAACCTGCAAAAAAGGTCAATTAGTTATCATTTCATGATCAAATGTTTGGAGCAAGAGAGGCCTCAGCCAAGATGGTCCCCTTAAACTTACTTTTGA
>NC_051416.1:35798379-35799402 GCF_015228065.2 Penaeus monodon
GTCAGGGCTGAACCATGGAGAACTCTTTAGTGTGCAAAGCTCAAGACATATCAACTGTGCATGACATGGGTTCCTATCATGTCTGTCCAATCACAATTTATGCCAAGCAGAAATTCCAATATGGAAACTTTTCCAGAACTTAATGCCAAAAAATATTAGTATGGCCACACATTATTATACATGCCTGTATCAAATCCATAAACAGGACCTTATGATATATACACAAGGGCTGGTTGCTCACAAGTAGCAGAAACTGCCATGTTTATTGGTGCTGGCATTTTGGCCAGTCTGAAGGCATTGGGTTAATAACACACAAAAATAAATGGTATACTTCCCTCAGTATAATAAATGACACTGACAATTATATTTCACAGCTGATCATTCTCATTACAATCTCCATTAACTACATAAAAAATATTGCCTGCAAGTGAGATGGCATGAAGAATGCTGTATTTGCAGCTATAGTGTCCTGAGACATTTCTAAAGAAAAATACTGAGCCTTGTACCCCTTGTCATTCATTTTCTTTTCATGAACGTTATTCATCACAAACCTTTATTGGTGCTGTGGTTATTAATGGGTGTTCCAGGTCTTGGTGAGGGCGGCTGAGGCAAGTCTGGTGGTTCGTCCATATCAGTGGGAGGTTGTTCATCTTCATCAGCTGCAGCAGTAAGATCCAACTCACCAACACTGTCATCTAAGCTGCTCTGCTTCATCAGTCCCTGCTAATAATCAAAGTCTTTCTCAGGATAAAGGTCCTGTGTATTAAATATTTAGGACGACATAAAAAAAATGTAACCAAAAATGCATTTATGCAATTCATGTAATATGACTGATTTGAATGATGCCAATGATACAATCTCCCAATTCACATACTCTTCTGAATGGTCTCCTTTTTTGGTTATTCTGTTGCTCTATGAGGTCAGCCGCTGATGCTGGGGGTGAAGAGGCTCTCATAGTACGGGCAACGGTTAATGTGTCTTCACCACAGGGAGATAGGCCATGATTCTCACGATAAGTATCTG
>NC_051416.1:35800162-35802697 GCF_015228065.2 Penaeus monodon
TAATGTGATTGCCCTCCTTGTATTTACACTAATTCTAAACAATAATATGGTATGTGATAAAGTCATTACAGAGAGATATCAGTTCATAAAAGTCCAAAGTATTATTTCATATCACATATCAATCCATATGAATATAAATGGTGTTTGTTTGAGTACATGTACACAAAAACATCTTATATCTTGACTTTGTGGTAGCATGTGTATCTCATAAAATCAGTACTATAAATAATAAAAGAATGCTAAGTATCTTCCATGAGCATAGGAACAGTGTGGTGTAGGAAAGACCAGCTCCTCCCACCTGAAAGTCCCTCTCATTTCCCATCCCCCTCTCCATTTCTACTTTCTCTACAATGCCAATATATATTTATATCAGTTTACATGTCCAAAGAATGGGATACATAAAAATGGTGAACGAAAAAATAGTGTGTTGGGAAACCTAATGCAACATAGCTAGGTAGCTGAAATTGAGGACTGTTGGGAAACTGCTTGTTTGCAAGTCTCCCATTATCACCTGTGAGTAAATGAATCTGCAGTGATCACCCTGACACCATATTTGGTTGAACTAATTCTATTTGACTTTGAAAAATCTTGTACTGAAAATTCAAAATCACCCATCCCACCCCCCTTCCAATCATGTTTCCGGGTTTATGCATGCACACTACAAAGTCACATGACCTTACCCACCACTAGACCTCTTCTTTCAGGCACTCCCCCCCCCCCCCACTCTGGTGGCTGGGTTGTTCTAGCTATGCAGCCCAGCAACCAAGCAAGCCAGCATGTGGCTCGCCTACCACTCTCGCCTCACAAGCCATAGGAGGAGATGATGACACTGCAGGAGATGCAGTGCCATAACTCTGATAATGCAATAGCATGGATTGAGAGGGATACATCGCACAAAATAAAGGAAGTTAATGACAAATCTGTGGAGCTTGAACAAAGCTTTGAGTTCTCACAGTGACTTTGAGAAGAAAAGGAAGTTCTACTGGACCAAGTGAAGGATAAAAACAAGAACCTGCATGCTCAAATAAACAAACTGAATCATGAGCTAAATAGGATAAGAAATGTCATGAAAGAGATTGTAGAAGTGAATTATCTCAGATGATTACTGCAGATGGAACAACCTATAAATAAATGAGTTCCTGAAGACATACAAGAAAACTGGTGCCAGACAAAACGGAAGGTCATCAAATTCCTACACAATAACTTCAACATGCAACCAGACTTTGAATGTGCACACCGTGTAGGCAAGACAGGGTACGATAAATGCAGGGACATCATACCCCGCTTCACTTGGTTCCCTGAAAGGGATGCTGTGTTTCAGGAGAGGAGAAAGTTGGCCAAGAATAACTCAAGGATCTTCATTAATGAGGCCCTGAGTACGAACACATTCAAATTAAGGAAATACCTAAATAAAAATTTGAAGGAGGCAAAGGCGAGGGGGCAAGGCAGCTTACTTTAGCTATCACAAACTCGTGATCAGAGATCGCACAACAGCGAGGGCAGAGGCTCGTATGAATTGTATTCATGCACGACCAAGAACAAACCAGCAGTAGACCGCAGCACTGAATACAAAGTCCCAAATGTGATTATGTATATCCTGAAAGCAGTGTTATAGGATACAACAGCAAGGGATGTGTTTCCATATTAGGGTTTAACATCATTAGCATGGAAGAAAATTTTTAAGAATTTATCAGCATTAATGCTGCTCCTCTGAAGTTCTCCTTTGATTTATATATTTACGTGAAACAAAGGTCTCTAATGATATTGAAAATCTGTATGAAATGCAAAATTACATAAGATATTGTATCAATGTATCATACTGGACAAGTAAATCTGCATTAATTATTAATCATGTGTGACCAATGATATTTCTAATAATATAGAAAATGACATAATTCACTCCAAAACTTCAGATCATTTTCCAGTATTTGCTCTCTTTCAGCCTAGTCATGTCAAGTCAAGAAAGGAAACAGAATTGAAATCCAGTACAGGGACTTTTTAGATAAAACAGGTGTACTCCTTTCTTGATCAGCTACAGGAACTTGCATGAGATTTTGTTTATTTATATCAAGATAAGTATGAACAACTTTTTAAAAACATTATTATTTGAAGAAAAATTTCTTTTAACAACTAAAACTGTAAGAAATAAAACATTGGAAAAAATATATATAATAACTCATCTAAAAAATCTAATATTGGAAAATAATCAACTGTATTGTAAGTATGCCAAACATCCTATTAAGTACAGAGACACTTATAGAGGAATTTGTAAACATATAAGATAATATATAATGCTAAGTTAAATTCTCATAATCAAACATTTTAAGAGAACTCCAGAGACTGCACAAAATCATGGGATGCAATAAATTCAGTTTTAAATAGAAGAAAGAATGATCTTATCCAAGTACTTCTTACACTAAATGGAAACATCATTCAAAACTCAACAAATTCTTTGAATGATCACTTTGCAATTATTGCTAGAAATCTTGAAGTAAAAATACCAAACACTCCAGGGAGCTTGAAATATTATTAAGA
>NC_051416.1:35802789-35803737 GCF_015228065.2 Penaeus monodon
TGATATTTTGTTGGCACAATTAAGCTATTACAGAATCTGAGGAATTACTTTTTGATTGGTTCAAATAAAACCTAAAAAACAGGGATCTGTTCTTGATCCCTATTGTTTTCTAATACCAACTAATAACATTATAAAAAGCATCAGTCTTCTAAAATCTACCTTTTTTGCAGATGACTGTAACTTATATATTAGTTCCCTGATGGGCACTGAAAACTGTGAACTTAAATTTGTAGAAAATTTGGAATAAACTGAACAAACTGACTCTAAACACACAAAAAAAACTCATTATGTGATATTCAATAGAAACAAAAAGCTACCTTGTACTTAAATACTACACTTTAGTACTCCCACTACTATCCTATTGCCATACTGTATGGGAGGGCATTCACTAATTATGTTGCAACTGCTACTTAATAACACAAAAGAAATTGAGACGAATCATATCGAAACTTAGGAGGAATGACCATACAAACTCTTCATTCATTCATCACAAAATATTAAAGGTACATGAGCTAAATGTGTACTGCAAATCCATCTTTGTATACAAATCGATCAGTGCTAATAACAGCCTCTCTGATTTCCGTTTGAATAGTCAATACTTTCTGAGAAATGAAAATCTCTTTTGGCTATCTCAAATGCAAACCTCACAGTCACAAACTTCCATATTATATCAAGGCATCAAAGGCTGGAATGACCTACCCAGCCATATACGAGACAAGCAATCACTCCCGGTTTTCAAGAAAGCATTAAATAATTTCCTACTGTCAAAGTACAAAACTGATTAACAAAATATATCCACAGTCTTCATGTTCTGAGTACATTTTACACAAATTTATATAATGTGTAAATAGTTTGCTTGAACCAAAATAACTGAAAATCAATAATATGAATATGGCCACAATTTCTAAAATTACACAAAACTGCTTATTCATTATAAATCCAGTGCTT
>NC_051416.1:35804104-35804253 GCF_015228065.2 Penaeus monodon
TATATATATATACTTTTTTTTAACCCACTGATGCCGGGTGTCACACCAGTGTGACGCCCAGAAAATAGCTCACTGCCAGGTGTCTCATTTGTGTGACACTGTTCTTCCCACTCATCTACCAGGGTGTCTCACCTGTTAGATGTAATGTA
>NC_051416.1:35805369-35806108 GCF_015228065.2 Penaeus monodon
CACAATGTTTTGCGTGCTGGTAAAGCTAAAGTGCAGTCTCATCACATTTTATAATGGTTGGAAGTTTAAGTATAGAGTCCAAACCTAAGAATGCCAAATGGTGCAGACTGACAGATTTTAAGAATGCTATGCAGTTGCATGCATGTGGTGGTGTCCAAAATCATAGGGAAATTTCAGATATCAATTATCACCTAAACAGCTGTTTCCCTCCACTTCTCTGCACACAGTCCCTCCAAAACTGCTTCCCTACACACTTCCCTAGGATGCAATTCTCGAAAATCCTAATTTTCTATCATGGGATACAAGTAGAACTGGGTGTGACAGTAATGATTAATCATTGCATTTATGTTTGTCCCAGCCTTCATTCACATCCAGTTAGCTTTCCTCACAGCCAATGCCTGATTGTCATACACCCTACTATAGAGCCACCAACTTCAAACATCTCAATTGCATCTGTCTCATGCTGAAGCAAATGCTTGCCTGCATAGGGTGATGTCATAACACAGCCATGAGCTGCTTGATGACTTTACCTAACTGACTCTTGTTCTCACCATTCAAGAAAAAGTTGGGCAGCAAAGGCTTAGCCAGCACAAGCTTGGTAGTTGACTGTCAGTCAACTACTGTCTGTCAGTGCCAGTTCAAACATAGCAAGGGGCTATTAGCACTCTATGATGCTGATGTTCTCATTTATGATGCAAAAGAGCATTATGACTTTTTTTTTTACCATGCATCAGTTGAT
>NC_051416.1:35806322-35806877 GCF_015228065.2 Penaeus monodon
ATTAAGCTCCAGCATAACATATATCCTGGGGGCTAAGCGTCATGGTGCTTTTATGATAGTGTGAAAGCAAAAGGAAAGTACTTTAACCCATTCACAATGGAATAAAAATTTGGCGCACATTGGCACCTTCCCTGTTTGTCCCCGGCTTGTTCAGTAGTTTGCGGAGAACATTACGCTCCTAAAATCTTATTTTAATGTCATTTAAAAAGATGAAAAGATGTGAAGGTTTTCCTTTACTTTAAGTACCACTGCCTAAAACTTACATCGTACAAATGATACCAATACTGTCAGAAAAAAACAAGATCCATCCAATGAGCCAATTTTGCAGGGAGATATGTATGCATGCATATGTTAGAGTGTGCCTGCATGCACATGTGCATGTCTTTCCTGGCATCTTGCTGGTTGGTGGCCCATGATACCCTCTAAAAAGATAATATTTCAACCGAGTTGAGGATTGTTTCCTCAACTCAGTTGAAAAAGGACCAGGAACCATAGAAAGTAGTACCTATGGTAAAAAGAAAACAGGATGAACAAGCTGGAGGTAATAAGAAAAAG
>NC_051416.1:35806942-35807524 GCF_015228065.2 Penaeus monodon
AGAAATGGAGTAACCAAGCTGGAGCGTGATGTGAGGTACAGAGGACAATTGAAGTTAGTCAAGTGACAATGAACATAACAACCTTGTTGTATGATTATGTGGGCCTCATGGAATAAGAGTACAGTGTGATACTATTCTGCCTTTTGTGATACTGCGCACTCATTATTGATCTAATCTGAATGAAATAGAGAATAATGGAAGAGCAACATCTTGGCTTCCTTTTGATCTACAGGAGTAGCCGATAAGCGAGCAATAAAATATTAAAAACTTTGAAGGCCAAGTACTCTTAATTCTTAGCTGAAATTGCTACATGCAATAATTCTGGAACTAAAATGAATTTCCTTAATCGAATACATAGTACCCTTCACAAAACCTTGAGGTTTTCTCAACAAATAAAATTGAAAAATAAATAACTTTTGAACTTAAGAATGCTAGAAATGACCTAACTAAAAATATATACTTTTTTGATGGAGCCACAATTTCCTTGGTTCAAATTTAAAAACAATAACCCAAAAGACATCTAATAAAGTACTTTTCCAGCTTACCAAAATTCATGAATATCTGGAAGACCATTTTCTATTT
>NC_051416.1:35810502-35811104 GCF_015228065.2 Penaeus monodon
ATCCTCTTGACACTCCTTTTCATCCTCTGCAGCATCTCCAGGGCCCTATCATCGTTGGCTGTCCATGTTTGTCCTGAATTTTTTTTTAACTTACTGAACGGCACTTGCAACATCAATTAGGCGCTCTGTGTCGGTTTCCAACTGAGTAAGTTCTGAAAGGTCAAATTTCTTTATTCCTCCTCTAAGACACTGATACTTGCCCCTACCATGAGTGTTTGTCTCCAAGAAAACAATGCTCAGCATGCCTAAGTTCCTCCACCTCTTCATCTATGACATAATCTTGCAACTTGCAAAGGGGGTTCCACATCCTTGTGGGTGTGTAATCTCTCACACTTCCTATATTGGTTGATTGGTGTGGACAAATGATTTTTCTTGCTTTTGATCTTCCCCTCTTCTTTCCCACATGAGCCTTCATAGATGTTGCAGGTTGGAGCGCCTCAGAAACCCTATCAGGGTTAGACACTGAGGACTCTTCATAAGCATTTCTATCCTGACCATCAACTGCCTTTCCACCATAAGCCAGGATACCTGATAGCCATTCTTTTTCCTCTTCAACTTCAGGAGGTGACTCCTCCATTGGTTCTGATCTTTCCTTGCTCCTG
>NC_051416.1:35811301-35811770 GCF_015228065.2 Penaeus monodon
AAGATCTCCCTCTCTAAACAATGCTTCCTTAACCCTTCTATCATGACATTTCCTCATTGTTTTAACAACCAATTTAAGCTTCTGTCATGCAAAACGATGTGTATCCACAAGTTTCTTCCGTGGTTTACCTACACAATGTTGCTGCAGTTGTGCGCAATTCCTACTATGTGGGCCTTCCTTAACATTACAGACACCACAGGATTTGCACCACTCCTCTACATTGCAGCTCATCTCCACACAATAGAACTCTGTTGGAGTTTGCCCGATGTCATTTTTATTTCCAAGTGACCACCTCCAGCTCTATCATGCATTTATCTGAGTACTTCCACCTGATGGTCGTGGGACAACTGTCTTCCAAAAGCATGAACACCCATCACTGACCAACACGGTGTCATCGCCAATTTTCAAACTGGCCCACTGATCCCAAAAATGTTTAGTGGTTGGACTCTCCTCCAGTATGTCTTTCCAG
>NC_051416.1:35837060-35837203 GCF_015228065.2 Penaeus monodon
TTTTTATTCATTATTTTAATTAATATCGTTTTTACGTAAATTAAATTTCTGTTATAATAATTTTTTTTACAAATTACCCTAAAAATAATAAATTGGGTAATAAATAAAAATTTTTAAAAAATTTATTAATATTAAAACCTAAA
>NC_051416.1:35839749-35840181 GCF_015228065.2 Penaeus monodon
CCCTTTTTTTAAAAATTATTTTTATTTATTTTTTAAACAAAAGAATTATTTAATTTTTATATTTTAATTATTTTTCAATTTAAAAAAATAATAAAAAAGTATTAACATAAAATTTTTTTAAAAATAAGTTTTTTTAAAAATTATTTATATTTTTTTTTTTTTAATTCAAAATTTTTTAATTACTTAATTAAATAAAAAAAAAATTAAAAATAATTATTTTTAAATTAAAAAAAATAATAAATTTAAAAATAATAATAAAATAATAAAATAAAAATAATAATAAAATAAATTTTTTAATTTATTTTATTATTATTTTTTTATTTGTATTATTAATTATAAAAAATTATTTTTTAAAATTCTAATTTAAGGTCAATTTTAATAAAAATTTAATTTTAGGTAAAAAATTAAAAATTTTTAAAAAAAAATTTTTTT
>NC_051416.1:35840369-35840494 GCF_015228065.2 Penaeus monodon
AAAAAAAAAATTCCCCAAAAATTAATTTATCTTATTAAACCCAAAAATTAGAAAAATAAAAAATGGGGGGGAAAAACCTGTTTTATTTTAAAGGATATATTTTTAATTTTTAGCTTTTTCCCCAA
>NC_051416.1:35840572-35841240 GCF_015228065.2 Penaeus monodon
ACTATAGCTTTTGAAAAAATTTTAAAAATAAATTATTTAATTATTTTATAAAAATTTTTAAATTAAAATTAATAATATCAATACCGCTAAAAAGTAAATTAATTTAATCTTAATAAAAAATAAAAAATAAAAATAATAAAATAATAATAAAATAATAAATTTTTTTAATAATTTTTTAATATTATTTAATTAATAAAAGGAAGATTAAATTCTTTATAAAATTTTTAATTTTTTTTTAATTTTCATTTTAAAAATAAAAATTATTAAAAATTTATTTTACCTTTTAAATTTTATTTTGGCAATAAAAAATAAATTAAAATTTTTAAAAATTTAATTTTTAATAATTAAAATAAAAAATATAAAAAAAACTAATTTCCCCCTCTAATCTTTAAATTAAAAATAAAAATTTAAAAATTTTTAATTTTTATAATTTTATATGGGGTTTTTTTTTAATTTTTTTAATTTTAAAATAAAAAATTTTAATAATTAAAAATAAAAATTTTTTTAAAAATTTTTTTTGGGGTAAAAATATTAAAAATTAAAATAATTTTTAATAATTAAAATTAATTAAAATTTAAATTTTTAAACCAAATTCTTTTATTTATTTTATTCAATTATTGCATTATTTAAAAGGGGGGGTTTTTGGGGGAATTTAACAATTTTCCCAA
>NC_051416.1:35841273-35841416 GCF_015228065.2 Penaeus monodon
TTTTGGGAAAAAAAAATTTTTATATTAAATTTTTAACTTTTATTTCTTTTGGGTTTTTTTTTTAAATTTTTTAAAATTTTAAATGGAAAAATTTTGTAATTAAAACAATAAATCATATTAAAAAACAATTTAACATTATAAAA
>NC_051416.1:35841487-35841658 GCF_015228065.2 Penaeus monodon
TTGGGAATTTTTGCAGTTAATAAATAATTTTAAAATTATAATAAAATAAAATCCCAAAAAGAAAAAAGGGAAAAAACAATAATAATCAATTAAAATTTTAAAATAAAATAATTTTTTAAAATTAAAAATTTTTAAAACAATAATTAAAAATTAAAAAAAATTAAAAATTAA
>NC_051416.1:35867646-35867772 GCF_015228065.2 Penaeus monodon
ACATCTCTACTATGTACCTTAATAGTCTAATCTCTATATCTATCTATCTCATCATAGCTATATCTTTACTCCTTTATCTCTCTATACTATCCCTTATACTTCTCTATCTAGATCTCTCCTCTCCCC
>NC_051416.1:35871043-35871141 GCF_015228065.2 Penaeus monodon
ATATATCCACACACCCCTACTCCCTACCGCACCCACACCACCACCCCCACCCCCGCGCACACCCACACCCACACCCCCACACCCCCACCCCCCCCCGA
>NC_051416.1:35887268-35887695 GCF_015228065.2 Penaeus monodon
CCCACTCACACTGTATTAAGTTCTGTCATTTTAATATGAAACTGTTTCTCACACCTGGTCATAGCCATTTTTGTCATGAGTGGTTGGGTCTGATCATTTTTGTGTGCGCTAAAGGGTTGTTAGCTATTTTGTTCCTCTCAGTAAGGAGAAATATCTTTATTCCCTATTCCATTATTCCGCAGCTAAGAGCATAGAGAGAAAGGAAATGAATGTTTCATCTGATTTTTCACTTTCATGGCTGAATGCAAGCAAACCCCATTGTGAGCGGGTAAAATGAAAGGTTTGGAGATTTTATTGCCATATAGTGCATGACAATTTGCCAAATCACTCTCTTAGGATATATTTGGTCAAAAGTAATTGTGTGGGTACATATATGACAGAAAGACATTATTTCTACATATTCCCATGACTCCATCCTAGAAATCAT
>NC_051416.1:35893166-35893379 GCF_015228065.2 Penaeus monodon
TTCCAGTGGCAGGATCACAAGTGTTTCTCTATTTTTCGGCAAGCATGCGGTATAAGTACAATGTGGGAAATGTGTCATTTGCGGCCGAATATGCTGATTGGCTGAAAGGGTTCAACCCACTCTCCCGCATTGTGGCGAATCAGCGTTGACCTCACTTGCAGCATCCCACTGCCGACCGCAGCGTGAGGATGTTGCCTGCTTACCAGCCGGCTG
>NC_051416.1:35900442-35901163 GCF_015228065.2 Penaeus monodon
CATAGACAATGAAGGGATGGTCTAAGAAGTTATTCTGTATATAGTGTTTGGTTATAGAATCATTTAAAACACTTGTGTGCTCCAGAGCTCAGTGGGTGCCTAAGCACTGGGCTAGTGTTCAGGGGTTTGAGCCTCAGGTGCCACATGTGATTTAGACTCATTTAGACTGGGACAGGCGGTGACCTGTAGAATTCGTAGGTCATGGATTTTTCACTTGATGTGCCCACTTCATTTTTATTTTTTAGAAACATGCCAAGCCCAGCAAAGAACAAGTATAATGTAAACTGAAGCCCTGAAACAAAACTCTCTCTGACAAAAATAACATCCATTTCTGTAGTCTGATTTCAATCTCGGAACATAGGTAAAGAACTTAGAGCATGTGTTTTTTATTCCTTTTCTTTTATATGTATAACATTGGTTATATAAAGCTTGTTGCTAAGAATAAAGGAATTTTAGCATGCAGGAATGCAAGTATGATTAACCAATTTTCATGTCTACAAAATGTTATTGAGGTTTAGATTTATGAAGAATATCAAACATGTTTGATACAAAACATGCCATATGGAGGGAGATAAAAGACATTGAATTATACAGAATTTGCAAAAATGTGGAAAGCTTTCTGTGATGCAACCTGTGTTGCAAATATGATCATATTTTTATTTTACTAATTTAATTATTCTTTGTAAGTAACCATTTAGTCTTTCTCTCTTGCTCTGTATTA
>NC_051416.1:35901324-35901825 GCF_015228065.2 Penaeus monodon
ATTTTCTCTCTCACTCTCACATTGTTTGTAAATAATGTGAATTTTATATAGGAGATGCAGGTTTTTGTATTTGGTTTGAAAATGTAAGGAAATTAGATAGTGAAATAAAAGGAGACTGAGAAACATTGCTTTGAATACCATTTTATGCATTCTTTTCTATTTTTCAGTGCAAGTGAGAAGTTTCTTGATGGTGGTCTGGTAGGGAATAACCCAGTGCTAGATACACTGACTGAGATTGAAGAATGGAATTTGGCAGTGAGAGCACGGGGAAGAGAATCAGAAGTCTTTAACCCTACCGTTGTGGTGTCACTAGGGTGTGGCAAACCTCCTGTTATGCTAGTAAGGCCCTCTTTTAATGTAATTGACTTACATATGATATCCAAAGTTAAATGCAGAAGTTTAGATACATCTACATAGTTCAGTCATAAATCTGCTGCCAGTAGTAGAATAGAAATTATGTCTTTTTAGTTATATTTTCACAAATTAGTGGCAGTAAATTTA
>NC_051416.1:35903413-35903840 GCF_015228065.2 Penaeus monodon
ATGATTTCTAGGATGGAGTCATGGGAATATGTAGAAATAATGTCTTTCTGTCATATATGTAACCCACACAATTACTTTTGACCAAATATATCCTAAGAGAGGATTTGGCAAATGTCATGCACTATATGGCAATAAAATCTCCAAACCTTTCATTTTACCCGCTCACAATGGGGTTTGCTTGCATTCAGCCATGAAAGTGAAAAATCAGATGAAACATTCATTTCCTTTCTCTCTATGCTCTTAGCTGCGGAATAATGGAATAGGGAATAAAGATATTTCTCCTTACTGAGAGGAACAAAATAGCTAACAACCCTTAGCGCACACAAAAATGATCAGACCCAACCACTCATGACAAAAATGGCTATGACCAGGTGTGAGAAACAGTTTCATATTAAAATGACAGAAACTTAATACAGTGTGAGTGGGT
>NC_051416.1:35922960-35923356 GCF_015228065.2 Penaeus monodon
AACCCACTCACACTGTATTAAGTTCTGTCATTTAATATGAAACTGTTTCTCACACCTGGTCATAGCCATTTTTTTCATGAGTGGTTGGGTTGATCATTTTTTTGTGCGCTAAAGGGTTGGGAGCTATTTGTTCCTCTCAGTAAGGAGAAATATCTTTTTTCCCTATTCCCTTATTCCGCAGCTAAGAGCATAGAGAGAAAGGAAATGAATGTTTCATCTGATTTTTCACTTTCATGGCGAATGCAAGCAAACCCCATTGTGAGCGGGTAAAAGAAAGGTTTGGAGATTTTTTTTGCCATATAGTGCATGACAATTGCCAAATCACTCTCTTAGGATATATTTGGTCAAAAGTAATTGTGTGGTACATATATGACAGAAAGACATTATTTTTACATA
>NC_051416.1:35923930-35924027 GCF_015228065.2 Penaeus monodon
TGGTTTGGGGAGGCCTAGGGCAGAGCAATGAAGAAACCTAGGCCCTTTAGAGGTTAGGAGAATCAAAACTCAGAGGTACAGGGTAGTCTGTCTATTT
>NC_051416.1:35925600-35925771 GCF_015228065.2 Penaeus monodon
AGGTTCTATTTTTATTTACATTTACATTATACACATTATTTATCTGAATTATTGAGGTAAATGTGATAATATTTTTCCCTTTTCTCCATTTTTTTTTCTTCTTTGATACATTTTTCACTGTGTTAGATGGCTTGATCTATGATTATCAGAAGTAGAAATTTCATTTGTGTC
>NC_051416.1:35926775-35926920 GCF_015228065.2 Penaeus monodon
CACTTAAGGACTTTGATATTCATAAATGTTATTTTTAATGTGACCAGATATGCTATTTTCTTGTTTTGGTACAACAGACTTTTGCATTGATATCCAACTCTTAATTATTTTCTTTGCAGAAATATTTGGAGTGTGTTGAGGCAGC
>NC_051416.1:35926967-35927264 GCF_015228065.2 Penaeus monodon
CTCCAGATTCTGTGATGAGAAGTTAATAAGATTGATTTTATGTTTGTTAGATCTGGCAAGTGTTCGAAGAAAGATGATGCCGCTAAAAGAACTTTGAACTCGTCCACAAAAATGTGGTAATTATAAGTGGCTTACCTTATTATACTGTATTGTGTGGGTGATGCATAGAATGATGGAAGGGAATTACATTTTTTCTTTTGTCTTTTTCTAGACAACTGTCCTATCTTCATTAATATATCCTTTCCTGCACTCTCCTGTCAGCATGAGTGATTATCAACAATGGCTTCAATACTATTC
>NC_051416.1:35941863-35943173 GCF_015228065.2 Penaeus monodon
TGTTTTATTTGTAAACACAGGGAAAAGATTGGTTCTTTTAATGAATAAGGGTACCCTAGCAATATTTGTTTTTATATTGACTTTGGACTTTTTTTTTAATAGGAATTGATTTGTTAACTTGGAATTATTCACAGATGTAGATTATCTCTTTCTAACGTTTCTATTAGATGTTTTCAAGAAGAGGTCTGTTCTTTCTTCTCTGTTAGTCTTTTCTTCCTCACTATCACTGAGTTTCTATATAGTTTGGCTAAAGGCAAGTACATAACTTGGCAAATGATTATACAAATATTGATTTAGTCACGTCATAACAACAATAGGGTTTTTAACAGTTTTCAACCATAGTGATAAACAGTAGTTGTGTGAGCCTGTAGGATCTCTTACCTCTCTACAAAGGAATGGATGCATTAGAGTTATGTGCCTCCATCCGATGTCTCGGGTATTGTACTACCTTTTTTTTTTAAATATATATTTTATAGTTTACTCAAAGTGCACCAGCATGATTCTCCACATTTTTATATTTTTGCAGCTGATATACACTCACCAGTTCATAGTTTTTGTTATGTATCCTTCCTCTAATTGATTTTTTGGCTTGATATTTTTAAGTTAATATTCATTCGGGGTTTCCTTTCTATTGTTTTTTTCATTATGATTTCCTGCTTTTATTATTTTTGTTTGCTTGCTTTTATTACACTTTTTGTATCATTTACTTGCTTGCACAAATTACATTGATTGTAAAGATAAACTGTTAGAGGATTGTAAATCTAACTTTTGTTAAGGCAACATTAGTGCTGACAAATGTTAGTTTTCTAGACTCAGTTACCCAAAATTTTAGAATTTGCACTCATGTTGTAGACTGCTGCTAATAATGTTGGTTTGTATTACGATATGATGGGCACTTAAAGTACAGTATAGATGGAAATTACACCTTACACCTTACAAGATTTCCAAAATGCATTGATTGGGGCTTGATTTATCCATTAATAAACAGTTGTATTTGGACTACTAGGGTTGCTTATGCTAATCAGCATTAAAATACCTCACCAAAGATAGTCAGGTTTTTTTAATACATTTAAACTGAAAGATTTTCTGAATACCAAGACTAAATGCTTTTACACTGCTTTTGTCTAAGCACTGCACCTGATGTAAGCCTCTAGGATACATGCCAAAAGATATTATATTCACCTCATTACTTTGTGATTTTAATAATATGCCTATGTTCACTGTGTATTATTGTGCAGATACCTACTTTTCATTTAAATTTATTTATTACATATTATGTTAAAAATTTGTTGTTTAATTTTATTGATGTA
>NC_051416.1:35945723-35945826 GCF_015228065.2 Penaeus monodon
GGACCAGAATGAGTCCAGATTATAAATCAAAAGTACTTGCCACACAATGCTTGCATAAGCCAGCTCACTCTTTAACTCATTCGTCTTTGTTCTGTCCTCCCTT
>NC_051416.1:35945939-35946573 GCF_015228065.2 Penaeus monodon
ATGCATGTGACTTGATATAAATTTTTAACATGATATAGTTATAAGTGGAATATGTACCAACATTATCCATTTTTGTGGGATATTTTACCAAGTTTAGAAAGAAACTTTCTTGACAGATGCCAGTTTTTAGTATTTTGCATATTGTTAAAATTCTGGTTTTGATAACAATATCAGAAACACTTTTTCTTTTTTTTCTCTTATAATTTTTAACTTTGATTCTTTGTATTAAAATGATATAGCTCTATATTTTTGTAGTTACAGATCACCATACCATGTCATTTTATGTGCCATGTAAATATTTATAGAAAATTTGAATTTTAGTTCATGACTAAAAGAAAGGATAAGATATTCCTCGGGAAAAAATTTAAAGTATGAATTCATCCAACTGTACAATAACCTCGCTGCGGGGAGTTCTTTTTGTTATGTATTGCTATCAAGGTTAGCAACTACTAGAAGGTGAATGTAACCCAACTTTTGAAAGTTTCCCTTTTTTAAACTGCATAATAAAATTGGGGTTTTATTTTGAAAAGCTACAAGAAAGTTCTTTTTAATGGCAATAATTATCTGAATACAGCTTTTCTAATTAAACTGCAAGTTTAAAAGGAAAGCTTTAAATTTAATTATTATAAGCCTT
>NC_051416.1:35948282-35948428 GCF_015228065.2 Penaeus monodon
TATTACAGATCCATGAATAGGAAACCTGTGTTATAAACTTGCAGCATATTGCTGCACCTGGGAAATTATTTTGCTAATATACCTCTAAGGATTTGTTGAAGTTTTGATATCCCATCTAATTTTCTGAAAATAGAAAAAGTTTTGGG
>NC_051416.1:35955777-35956330 GCF_015228065.2 Penaeus monodon
AATAAAGGAAAATGTAAAAAATATATGATAAGGGTATTGTGAAGAGGATGGATGAGTGATTTGACGAGAAATGGTTTGAAGGTTGGTGAGATGAGTGTGTACGTGTGAGATGGGGAGGTGCTTGTATGGGCGGGCTGAGGTGTGTGAGGGTGAGCATATCTGGGGCGATATATTATGAAATGAAAATGGTGAATGGCAAAAAAAGTATACAAAAATAAAGGAGCATATAAATAAAAGAATGCCGGGAAAAACTTGTATCTGTGTAGGGGCGGGAAACACCCCATGGCCAGCGCGCACGTGTGATCTGTTTTTGCCAGACAAGGGCCTTTCCTTAACCCAGACAGATCTTCAGCTGAAACATTGTTAATCGGGTTTATATTTATGGATGTGCCACGCGATCTGTGTGGCCTGCTCACGCGGGGGGAAACATCCCCTTTATTGGTGCACACACTGCGGTGTGCATCAGCCTGAGGCCTTTCCCTTACCCAGACAAGTGAATGTGAGCAATGTGGCCCTTAAGTAGCTGTGGTTGCCACCACAGCTAGCCACCATG
>NC_051416.1:35956414-35956732 GCF_015228065.2 Penaeus monodon
ATGACATAAGAGTGAGAAAAGAGACAAAATAAACAAGTTGTGATAAATTGTTATTATGATGGTCAAGTAAGCATAAGTTGAAAGTGGTAACAAGTACTAATGTAACTCTTACAAAAACAAGGATAGTAACATTGGAGTGCCATGATATATGGTGATGAAAAACTGAATGTAATGATATAAGTTTATATCCTGAATGTAATGATATATGGCGATAACATCATGAATGCACAGGGGCATGATGGTCCCAATTTATGAAGGCATGAGCGGGGGAAGGTGACTTGAGTGGTAGTGTGAATTTTGGGCATAGTCATTTATGTG
>NC_051416.1:35958231-35959021 GCF_015228065.2 Penaeus monodon
ATTCATTTTTAAATTATTAATACAATTGTATTATGTTATATAAAGGGGATAGTAAAAGTTTAAAGTCAGGTCCTTAGATGACAAATGACATTATATTTCTAAAATCCCAGCAGAAACACATGCATTTTTTGGTTATTTTGTGCACAAAAGTAAGCAAGTCAGGTATCATTTTGTTTGTCATAAAATTGCACTGGTATGTAGGCCTTTTTTTGAGGAGGTTTGACCTATGCTTCTTTTGAAATTGCTGTATATCACAATGAAGTCCTTTTTTCAGTTTTCAAGAGGTAATTTTGAGTAAATCTTACAGGAAATGAAAGTAAAATGTAGAAAAGAGCTTCTATGTCACACTAGGCTTCATCTCATGTGTTGTATGGCACAGTCAGAAAATCTGTATCTCTAAAACCATGCACACAAAAACATGAAAACATACTGCACTGCAAAAGTGAAGTCAGACCACAATATACTAGTTGTCAGATGAGCCCTGTTCTCTGCAATGGTTTATTTAAGGAAATATATATGATTGAAAATTGTAGTTAAGATCCTAGCAATTCTGGCCTAAAAAGTACTTTCATCTAAACCTATTCATTTGCCCAAAATAGATCATGGAATGTTAAAAAAAAGACTTTATTGGTCAGTTTCTCAAAATTTGTCAATAATACCTGCCAGGTCAGGTATTATTTTCTTTTTCACGTGATTACAGCTATAGATGAAAATGGATATTAAAACTTGAAAAAATAGTGGTGGAGGCATATGCAGCAAAATGAATGGGAACATTTCTGATTTTTTAAAA
>NC_051416.1:35959121-35959271 GCF_015228065.2 Penaeus monodon
AATAAAAAAAATAAAATCTTCAAGTTTTAAGATCACCAGTAGTCAAAAGTAAAAAGGTGTAATTTTGAAAACTCTATGTCGAATAAATTAACAAAGAAAGAAGAAAAAAATGGAAAGACAAAGTTAATGCTATTTTTCTCCTACTACATT
>NC_051416.1:35961490-35961783 GCF_015228065.2 Penaeus monodon
TTTTCCTGCTACATTCCATCTGCCTCCCCCAAAATTCTTTGCAGCATAGAAAAAAATCAAGAGAGTCTAGAATTCTTTAATACAATATTGTTTTGAAAGATATTTATCTTTTTGTTTCTTCCAAATGTAGTGGATAGACATTGTCTCTTGTAAACAATCATAAGATGTTTATGTTTCTGTTGATGAAAAAAAGAAGTTAGAAATTAAGAATTACTTTTCAGTATGAATGGCATTTTTTTTTACTAATAAAAAGAAGTCTATATGTATTGTTGATTATATGCACAATCCACTAG
>NC_051416.1:35961809-35962608 GCF_015228065.2 Penaeus monodon
ACTATTTTTATCCATATTGTAAACTAATTCAGTGTCTTTTTGTTCATCTTTTCAGGTTGATACAGTTGATGTGACAATACCAAGCATACTTGATGTTAGGAGAGGCTTTACAGCAATGTATAATTTGTTCAATGTAATGGTAGAGCAAGCTTGTAGCTCTGAGGGTCGAATTGTTGACAGGGCAAGAATGTGGTGCTCAAACCTCCATGTTCCATTCTTCAGGTTCAACCCACAGCTCTCCCAAGAAATTGCTTTAGATGAGCATGATGATGAATATTTAGTACGCATGATGTGGGAAACCAGAGCATACATGAGGGCCCAAGCTAAAACTTTAAGCCTTCTAAAGCCTCTCTTGGTGGGCCCTGAAGATAAACCTGTCCCTCCTCCTCGTCAGGTCACACCCTCATGCTCTCCATCAAAACTCAGGCCTAGGATTTCAGTCTGCAGTAGCACTAGTCAAGATATTCCTGATACCCCACATTCACTGATGTCTGAGGGAACCTCTCCAGAAGAGGATGGGAGCTATCATTCGACAAACCTTGAGCCACATGTTCCTTTTGCTGAAAATTCTGGGGTAGAGGAGCAGCATCAGCCCAAAGTATATTCAAATAATGTCCCTTCAAGCGAGGAAAGTTCCTCACCAGAGGAAGCAGTAAACATTGTTGAGGATTCTGAAGCATCAGAAAAGATATCAGTTCCTGCTTTGCATACAACAGCTTAATGTATTTCACATATTACACATATTGTTGTACCAAAGAGTTCTTGTAGGACTCCTGGTAGGACGTTTTCCAGGGGAGCA
>NC_051416.1:35968414-35969719 GCF_015228065.2 Penaeus monodon
ATTGTAAACACAGGAAGAGATTGGTTCTTTTAATGAATAAGGGTACCCCTAGCAATATTTGTTTTTATATTGACTTTGGACTATTTTTTTTTAATAGGAATTGATTTGTTAACTTGGAATTATTCAGCAGATGTAGATTATCTCTTTCTAACGTTTCTATTAGATGTTTTCAAGAAGAGGTCTGTCTTTCTTCTCTGTTAGTCTTTTCTTCCTCAGCTATCACTGAGTTTCTATATAGTTTGGCTAAAGGCAAGTACATAACTTTGGCAAATGATTATACAAATATTGATTTAGTCACGTCATAACAACAATAGGGGTTCTTAACAGTTTTCAACCATAGTGATAAACAGTAGTTGTGTGAGCCTGTAGGATCTCTTACCTCTCTACAAAGGAATGGATGCATTAGAGTATGTGCCTCCATCCGATGTCTCAGGTAGTTGTACTACCTTTTTTCTTTAATATATATTTTATAGTTTACTCAAAGTGCACCAGCATGATTCTCCACATATTTATAATTTTTGCAGCTGATATACACTCACCAGTTCATAGTTTTTGTTATGTACCTTCCTCTAATTGATTGTTTGGCTTGATATATTTTAAGTTAATATTCATTCTGGGTTTTCCTTTCTATTGTTTTTTTCATTATGATTTTCCTGCTTTTATTTATTTTTGTTTGCTTGCTTTTATTACACTTTTTGTATCATTTACTTGCTTGCACAAATTACATTGATTGTAAAGATAAACTGTTAGAGGATTGTAAATCTAACATTTTGTTAAGGCAACATTAGTGCTGACTAATGTTAGTTTTCTATGACTCAGTTAGCCAAAATTTTAGAATTTGCACTCATGTTGTAGACTGCTGCTAATAATGTGGTTTGTATTACTGATATGATGGGCACTTAAAGTACAGTATAGACTGGAAATTACACCTTACACCTTACAAGATCTTCCAAAATGCATTATTGTGCTTGATTTATCCATTAATAAACAGTTGTATTTGGACTACTAGGGTGCTTATGCTAATCAGCATTATAAATACCTCACCAAAGATAGTCAGGTTTTTTTAATACATTTAAACTGAAAGAGTTTCTGAATACCAAGACTAAATGCTTTTACACTGCTTTTGTCTAAGCACTGCACCTGATGTAAGCCTCTAGGATACATGCCAAAAGATATTATATTCACCTCATTACTTTTGTGATTTTAATAATATGCCTATGTTCACTGTGTATTATTGTGCAGATACCTACTTTTCATTTAATTCATTGATTACATATTATGTTAAATATTTGTTGTTTAATTTTA
>NC_051416.1:35972212-35972288 GCF_015228065.2 Penaeus monodon
ATCAAAAGTACTTGCCACACAATGCTTGCATAAGCCAGCTCACTCTTTAACTCATTCGTCTTTGCTTCTGTCACTT
>NC_051416.1:35972394-35973023 GCF_015228065.2 Penaeus monodon
ATGCATGTGACTTGATATGAATTTAACATGATATAGTTATAAGTGACAATATGTACCAACATTATCCATTTATTTGTGGGATATTTTACCAAGTTTAGAAAGAAACATCTTGACAGATGCCAGTTTTTAGTATTTTGCATATTGTTAAAATTCTGGTTTTGATAACAATATCAGAAACACTTTTTCTTTTTTTCTCTTTATAATTTTTAACTTTGATTCTTTGTATTGAAATGATATAGCTCTATATTTTTGTAGTTACAGATCACCATACCAGTGTCATTTTATGTGCCATGTAAATATTTATAGAAAATTTGAATTTTAGTTTCATGACTGAAGAAAGGATAAGATATTCCATCAGGACAAAATTAAAGTATGAATTCATCCAACTGTACAATAACCTCGCTGCAGGGAGTTCTTTTTGTTTATGTATTGCTATTCAAGGTTAGCAACTACTAGAAGGTGAATGTAACAACTTTTGAAAGATTTGCCTTTTAAACTGCATAATAAAATTGGGGTATTATTTGACAGCTACAAGAAAGTTCATTTTAATGGCAATAATTATCTGAATACAGCTTTTCTAATTAAACTGCAAGCTTAAAGGAAAGCATTAATTAATTATTATAAGCCTT
>NC_051416.1:35974744-35974862 GCF_015228065.2 Penaeus monodon
TATTACAGATCCATGAATAGGAAACCTGTGTTATAAACTTGCAGCATATTGCTGCACCTGGGAAATTATTTTGCTAATATACCTCTAAGGATTTGTTGAAGTTTTGATATCCCATCTA
>NC_051416.1:35981950-35982370 GCF_015228065.2 Penaeus monodon
AATAAAGGAAAATGTAAAAATATATGATAAGGGTATTGTGAAGAGGATGGATGAGTGATTGACGAAGAAATGGTTTGAAGGTTGGTGAGATGAGTGTGTACGTGTGAGATGTGGAGGTGCTTTGTATGGGCGGCTGAGGGTGTGTGAGGGTGAGCATATCTGGGTGCGATATATTATGAAATGAGTAATGGTGAATGGCAAATAAAAGTATACAAAAATAAAGGAGCATATAAATAAAAGAATGCCGGGAAAACTTGTATCTGTGTAGGGGCGGGAAACACCCCATGGCCAGCGCGCACGTGTGATCTGTTTTTGCCAGACAAGGGCCTTTCCTTAACCCAGACAGATCTTCAGCTGAAACATTGTTAATCGGGTTTATATTTATGGATGTGCCACGCGATCTGTGTGCCTGCTCACTGC
>NC_051416.1:35982573-35982737 GCF_015228065.2 Penaeus monodon
ATGAGCATAAGAGTGAGAAAAGAGACAAAGTAAACAAGTTGTGATAAATTGTTATTATGATGGTCAAGTAAGCATAAGTTGAAAGTGGTAACAAGTACTAATGTAACTCTTACAAAAACAAGGATAGTAACATTGTGAGTGCCATGATATATGGTGATGATAAC
>NC_051416.1:35986446-35986763 GCF_015228065.2 Penaeus monodon
GTGAAGGTCATGGTGACAGGCTTCTAGTACCCTGAAGGGATCCCCTTATAGACTTCTTGGATCATGGTCGCACTATTAACGGACCATACTATGTCGATATACTGAGGAAGTTTCGGAAGGCTCTGCTTGACAAACGCCGAGGGATAGTGGCCCATGTGTTCTCTTGCAGGACATTGCACCTGTCCACAAGAGCATGGTAACCATGAACAAAGAGGTGTCCTGCAGCTTCAAATTGTCGCCCTAGCCCCTTTATTCCCCCAATCTGACACCGTTTCCAACATATAAAGAGGCAGGTGCAGGGGTATATCTTTCGCTGA
>NC_051416.1:35987030-35987249 GCF_015228065.2 Penaeus monodon
CAACATCCCTTATGCATTGAGCAGCACTCTAATTGGTGGTGGACAATATGCAACTGAAATTCGGCTTACGGACAGTCCGTTGGGTAATCAAGCTATTCCGTGACATGTTCCATGTATAATTGTGTGACATCGGGTAAGACACAGCCTCGCTTGTCACTAGATTTTTCTAAGACAACTGTGAGAAATACTGGAGATCGTTGCGAAACTTTTATTTTAGTT
>NC_051416.1:35987394-35987516 GCF_015228065.2 Penaeus monodon
TAGTATTGGTGATCAAATGAAACGTATTAAAACAACTAGTCCGGATATAGTATACAAGCATATATTTAGGTATCATGAAAAGAAATTTCAGTGTGACATAAAACGTGAGACGAGGCGCAGGA
>NC_051416.1:35987611-35989450 GCF_015228065.2 Penaeus monodon
TTGTGTGAGGCCACCATTCAACCTGTTGGACATTGTACATGGCTGTTTGACAATTAGGTGCAGTGTTACGTTTTTAGGTAGCGTAGCACCATGGTTGAAATATGAAGCATGCAAGCTTACTATAAAAGTGACTAATTTTACAGAGCATCAAACCATTCTCTCATTTTACTTGTAGATGTATATTACCAAGGCAGAGTCTATTGTAGCAGGAGAAATGGGTCAGATATATTTCTATGATAATCAAGAATTGCTTGCCAGCCCATTTGTCTCTGAGCTCCGGCATATAACCAAGCAAATTTCTTGCCAAGATGAGTGATGTTGAACTCAAATGTATATTTATCATTTAAATACAGCTGTTTGATGCCGGCATGTGTACGCAAAATGCCGCATACATAAACATCGTCCACCCATATGAAAGGAGCCACCTTGGACGCCTCCAGGAGACGGGGAATTTGCTTGGTTTGTAAAATCCACATGCCTCCCGCGCAGTAAGTTGGGTATTTCGTTGCAGGGTATTCTGCCTCGTCTACGCTCCACTTGCCTTTCCTTAAAACCGGACCAGTCCCAGAGTGACACAGGAATTTTTCCGTTGAGTTAGCATCTACGCTCTGCAGCACCTTAGCCAAGCCGAATACGTCGATGAGAATGTCGTCATCAGAGTGCAGAGTCCACGGCACCTGCTGACAGTGTTGTGTAATCCAGCTGAGAGATGCCAAGGCCTTGTATGCGAGAAGTCTGTACTCGTCCTTGTGATCAATCTGATGAATAGACCACAAATGAAAGGTTGAGTTCCATAGCCTCTGATCAGAAATAAACACCAAGCAATCAAATCAGCTATAAAGTCCACACGATTAATTTAGGGGGAGAGCTTTTTATCTTTTTTTTTTATCAGAGAAGGAAAAAACCTGTAGACACGAGAACCAAATTAGATTACAATATATACATTGTCAGTAATACTACATCCTGGAAATGACATTACAGACAGGAAAACAATATACTAATTTGAAAACACTGCTTCTCTTGCAAACACTCTGCAGTAGTCACTGATGAAGTAATGCGACTTCATATATTTATTCATAAATCATGTGATATACATGTAACGACAGACACGAAAAGCATGTAAAAAGTTACATTTGGTTAGGAAAAATAGATGCATTTCATCATAGTCACCAGATGTCTTATATTGATAAATGTCTTAAATTGTGATATGGCTTCTTTGTAAGTTATTTAGAAATGTCAAGTTAATTAATTTCCATTTGGTTTTGCCTGTTTCTCCTTCCATGGTCTTATGGCAGATAGTGCTACAGCTTATGGTCATTCTCTTACTCATTGTGAGTGTTTTGGCTATCTGATGTTGCAGCTGAACAGATTATGGATTCATGTGGTGCCACTTCAATCATTAATATACATGGTGAATTTGTTGGTCAGGGGGACTCCTATTTCATTTGAGCACAATCATTCTCCTAACGAGGAATCTTGGAGATCTTAGGCTTGATGGCTGAGTCTTGTCCCTCTGAAACAAGCGTCGTATAATGTCTGGCACTTAGTCAAGCCTTATCTCAAGAGGTGTGATAAGGACCCTGGAGTTTCCCTCCTTAGTTTACAGAATGTTGTACTTTTGTGCCTCTGGAATAGGAGTTGTAATGGCAACTCTCATCTATTTCTTTATGACTTTCCCCCCCAGTTCTCCATATAGTGCATTTGTGCCTGACCTGGTTCAAGAGCTCGACACTACAGGGGGAATCCAGGCCGAACAGATGCCCATTCTAAAGACCATAAATGCCAAAGCCTCAGCCACTGTTTATAAAGGAAGGCAATCGCGTCCAATTCCGTCAGACC
>NC_051416.1:35989645-35990497 GCF_015228065.2 Penaeus monodon
TGTACACACATACTTTCATATATTCTTGTCTTAGGCCGCGGCCACATTGGCAAGCTTCATCAATGTTTGGTTTGATAAGTCACAACTGACGCTTATAATTACCATCATAATTCTGAATATAATTACGATAAATATAATTATGTATGAAAAATAAATATACAATTATTCATGCTGAATATAGATGTTTAAATTTTTCATGATAAAAATAAATGATTATCCATGAAAAATTTAAATATGACTATTCATAATCAATATAAATGTAATAATTGAGGATCGATATGATTATAATAACCTATGAAAATATGATAATTTATGATAAATATAAGTATAATTATTCACGATAAATATAAGTGTAATTATTCATGATAAATATAGATCTAATCATTCGTGAGAAATGCAGACATAATTATTTATGATGAACCTAATAATATGTTATAAACAATTATTCAGGATGAATATAATTATGTGGTAATTCAGATCCATAAAGGCTTTGTATATAAAGCCGAAAAGAAATAATGTTATATAAGTGATACCCTGTCATTAACCAATAAATACTGCGATCTATCAAAATAAAAAAAATTTCCTCCTAATTTATACTCAACCCCATCCAGTTCTGAGCAACACCTAATGTATCCCTCTAGATCTTATCTGGTGCATTCCGAATGCATGGGGATTGAAATACCTCGGTATCTAGGCTCGACTTCCGTCCCCACGGGTGCAAAGTTGCGATGCGGTAGCTGTGACCTCTTGCAAAGGGACGGCCACATCGGTAACAAGTGAACGCGAGAGTTACCATGGTAACCATGCAAGCGTCAACACTAATAGGTTAGGTTTAACTACACACACAATGAT
>NC_051416.1:35998158-35998258 GCF_015228065.2 Penaeus monodon
TCGATGTGTTTCGTTTTCTATAATTACGGGAATTGAAACCGACTGGGCGAGGAAAAAGCCTCCGGACCGCTCACACCCACTTAATAGCGCTTGTGCTCGG
>NC_051416.1:36004489-36004978 GCF_015228065.2 Penaeus monodon
ATTACTAGATTTAATCCATTACAATCACCACCTATCTGATTATTTGACCCCACACCACAACAATGATCACTAATTGTTATTCTCAATTCACTCTTGTGTTTCATGATATTTATATATACATGTCAAGGTGCCAACCACACTGCTGATACTCCCTGTCCGAGTGAGGAAAGGCCTCAGCTTGAGCACACACAGCGTGTGCACAGTTATATGATGTTTCCCCACCCGATGCGAGCAGACACACCCATGGATGTAAACCCGGCTAACAAGCTGAAGAACTGCCTGGGTTAGGGAAAGGCCTTTCCCCGCCCGCACAGTGCTGATCACACGTGCGCCGGGGACAGGGGATGTTCCCGCCCCTACACAGATACTTCGAACACGGCCACGTGTTTTCCGGTATTCTTTTATGTACTCCTTATTTGTATATTCCCTAATTTACCTGTAGCTGCCATCACTATACCTAATTATGTTTTTTACTTTTTGTTCACTTAC
>NC_051416.1:36005114-36005260 GCF_015228065.2 Penaeus monodon
AAAAAAAAAAGGATTATCTTTTTTATATTTCATTGTGCCAAGCTACTTTTACATTTCATTCTATGTTACATGCCCCCTTTATGTTTGCGTTTTTGCATATTAACTTATCTTTTGATCCGGCGTTATTCTGTCCTTTCAATGTAAAG
>NC_051416.1:36005527-36005592 GCF_015228065.2 Penaeus monodon
GTGTCTCCTACCAAACGGCCATGACTTCATACTTAACCATATCTACGCCCTAAAACCAGCGATGT
>NC_051416.1:36017236-36017735 GCF_015228065.2 Penaeus monodon
ATTACTAGATTTAATCCATTACATCACCACCTATCTGATTTATTTGACCTACACCACAACAATGATCACTAATTGTTTACTTCTCAATTCTCACTCTTGTGTTCATGATATTTATATATACATGTCAAGGTGCCAACCACACTGCTGATACTCCCCTGTCCGAGTGAGGAAAGGCCTCAGCTTGATGCACACACAGCGTGTGCACCAGTTATATGATGTTTCCCCACCCGATGCGAGCAGACACACCCATGGATGTAAACCCGGCTAACAAGCTGAAGAACTGCCTGGGTTAGGGAAAGGCCCTTGCCCAGCCCGCACAGTGCTGATCACACGTGCGCCGGGGACAGGGGATGTTTCCCGCCCCTACACAGATACTTCGAACACGGCCACGTGTTTTCCCGGTATTCTTTTATGTACTCCTTTATTTGTATATTCCCTAATTTACCTGTAGCTGCCATCACCATACCTAATTATGTTTTTTTACTTTTTGCTCACTGAC
>NC_051416.1:36017871-36018014 GCF_015228065.2 Penaeus monodon
AAGAAAAAAAAGGATATCTCTTTTTATATTTCATTGTGCCAAGCTACTTTTACATTTCATTCTATGTTTACATGCCCCCTTTATGTTTGCGTTTTTGCATATTAACTTATCTTTTGATCCGGCGTTATTCTGTCCTTTCAATG
>NC_051416.1:36018289-36018354 GCF_015228065.2 Penaeus monodon
GTGTTTCCTACCAAACGGCCATGGCTTCACACTTAACCATATCTACGCCCTAAAACCAGCGATGT
>NC_051416.1:36045817-36045886 GCF_015228065.2 Penaeus monodon
GGGTGTTATAGGGTCTATATTATATATATTCACATACATACGCACAAACAGGGACCCCCCCCACACAAC
>NC_051416.1:36049283-36049358 GCF_015228065.2 Penaeus monodon
TTTAACTTTTTTACAGTTTTCAACAATAAAATCTCTAATACAAGAAAATAATTAAACTAATTAATTAGGTATGTC
>NC_051416.1:36050863-36050963 GCF_015228065.2 Penaeus monodon
GTTGTATAATATGTTTTGCAATTAAATTAATATATAGTATGTAAATTCATATAAAAAACATTACATACCAATATATATTTTGCCATACCCCAAACCCCCA
>NC_051416.1:36054250-36054421 GCF_015228065.2 Penaeus monodon
TTTAAATATAATTTTTTAAATTTTATTATTTTTAAAAAAAAAAAAAAAATATTATATAAAAAAAAATATATATAATAAAATATATATACTCAAATATATATCAAAACAAAAAAAAACCCATGCGCAAACCCACACACACACACAAATATTTTGTAATTTTATTTTATATTA
>NC_051416.1:36054837-36054925 GCF_015228065.2 Penaeus monodon
CAAATTTTCAATATAATAATTATTATATATATATTTTTTTATATTTTATATTTTAAAATATATACAAAAATTTCAAAATAAAATGCGC
>NC_051416.1:36063212-36063500 GCF_015228065.2 Penaeus monodon
ACATCGCGGGTTTTAGGGCTAGATAGGGTTTTAATGTGAAGCCGGCCGTTTGGTAGGAAACACTTCTTTTCGCCTGCTAATGCTAACAAGCGTACAGGTCCTGTTTGGTAACCATTTGCAGGGGGCCCCTCGCCTCCCTCTCCCCCTTCGTGTGAGGGGGAAAGCAAAAGGTTCAGGGGTCCCCTCTTTTGTTTTTTTTTTTGGGCAAACCCTAAAGGGAAAAAAAAAAAATAGTAAAAAAAGAATTTAAAACATAAAATAAAATGGAGTTGGAAACATAGAACATGG
>NC_051416.1:36063538-36063660 GCF_015228065.2 Penaeus monodon
ACTTGAAAGGACAATAACCCCGGATAAAAAGAAAATTAATATGCAAAAACGAAAACATAAGGGGGAGTAAAATAGAATGAAAGTAAAAGTAGCTTGGCACAAGAAATATAAAAAGAATATCC
>NC_051416.1:36063790-36064332 GCF_015228065.2 Penaeus monodon
TTATGTCAGTGGCAAAAAGTAAAAAAAACAAATTGGGTTGGTGATGGCAGTACAGAAAATTAGGGAAATACAAATAAAGGATACAAAAAAGAATACCGGGAAAAACACGTGGCCGTTTTTCGAAGATCTGTGTAGGGGGGGGGAAACATCCCCTGTCCCGGCGCAGTGTGATCAGCACTGTGCGGGCTGGGAAGGGCCTTTCCCTAAACCCCGGGAGTTTTTCACTTGTTTGCCGGGTTACATCCATGGGTTTGGCTCTCGACGGGTGGGGAAAAAACATATAAATGGTCACCCTGGTGTGCATCAAGTGAGGCCCTTTTCCCCACTCGGACGGGGGGTTCAGCAGTGTGGTTTGGCACCTTTACATGTATATATAAATATCATGAACACAAAAGTGAAATGAGAAATAAACAATTTGATCATTGTTGTGGTGAGGTCAAAAAAATCGATAGGTGGGGAGTAAGGATTAAACTAGTAACACGCATAAACTCGTTAGAAAAAGGGATGATAATATCGCAAGTAGTGATGTAGGTGATAACACG
>NC_051416.1:36064465-36064583 GCF_015228065.2 Penaeus monodon
GTTCTGGGCATATCACCCTTTTTTGCATGCATGAGTGGCAGCAAATAGATGGTGAGTAGTTGGGATTATAGTAATCTCGCTTTGGGAAAACATCCTACGGCCGAGCCCCAAGTTAAGT
>NC_051416.1:36070151-36070323 GCF_015228065.2 Penaeus monodon
AATGCCGAGCACAAGCGCTATAAATGGGTTGTGAGCCGGGCCGGAGGCTTTTTTCCCGCCCGCGGTTTTTAATTCCCGTAAATTTTGGGAAAAAGAAACACATCGAAAAAAAAAATAAAAAAAAAAATAAAAAATAATAATGAATACATAAAATAAAATAAAAAAAATATAC
>NC_051416.1:36078013-36078486 GCF_015228065.2 Penaeus monodon
ATCATTGTGGTGTGTAGTTAAACCTAACCTATTAGTGTTGACGCTTGCAGGTTACCATGGTAACTCTCGCGTTCACTTGTTACGATGTGGCCGTCCCTTTGCAAGAGGTCACAGCTACCGCATCGCAACTTTGCACCCGTGGGGACGGAAAGTCGAGCCTAGATACCGAGGTATTTCAATCCCCATGCATTCGGAATGCACCAGATAAGATCTAGAGGGATACATTAGGTGTTGCTCAGAAACTGGATGGGGTTGAGTATAAATTAGGAGGAAATTTTTTTATTTTGATAGATCGCAGTATTTATTGGTTAATGACAGGGTATCACTTATATAACATTATTCTTTCGGCTTTATATACAAAGCCTTTATGGATCTGAATTACACATAATTATATTCATCCTGAATAATTGTTATAACATATTATTAGGTTCATCATAAATAATTAGTCTGCATTTCTCACGAATGATTAGATC
>NC_051416.1:36078543-36078852 GCF_015228065.2 Penaeus monodon
CATAAATTATCATATTTCATAGGTTATTATAATCATATCGATCCTCAATTATTACATTTATATGATTATGAATAGTCATATTTAAATTTTCATGGATAATCATTTATTTTTATCATGAAAAATTTAAACATCTATATTCAGCATGAATAATTGTATATTATTTTTCATACATAATTATATTTATCGTAATTATATTCAGAATTATGATGGTAATTATAAGCGTCAGTTGTGACTATCAAACCAAACATTGATGAAGCTTGCCATGTGGCCGCGGCCTAAGACAAGAATATATGAAAGTATGTGTGTACA
>NC_051416.1:36079048-36079924 GCF_015228065.2 Penaeus monodon
GGTCTGACGGAATTGGACGCGATTGCCTTCCTTTATAAACAGTGGCTGAGGCTTTGGCATTTATGGTCTTTAGAATGGGCATCTGTTCGGCCGGGATTCCCCCTGTAGTGTCGAGCTCTTGAACCAGGTCAGGCACAAATGCACTATATGGAGAACTGGGGGGGAAAGTCATAAAGAAATAGATGAGAGTTGCCATTACAACTCCTATTCCAGAGGCACAAAAGTACAACATTCTGTAAACTAAGGAGGGAAACTCCAGGGTCCTTATCACACCTCTTGAGATAAGGCTTGACTAGTGCCAGACATTATACGACGCTTGTTTCAGAGGGACAAGACTCAGCCATCAAGCCTAAGATCTCCAAGATTCCTCGTTAGGAGAATGATTGTGCTCAAAGAAATAGGAGTCCCCCTGACCAACAAATTCACCATGTATATTAATGATTGAAGTGGCACCACATGAATCCATAATCTGTTCAGCTGCAACATCAGATAGCCAAAACACTCACAATGAGTAAGAGAATGACCATAAGCTGTAGCACTATCTGCCATAAGACCATGGAAGGAGAAACAGGCAAAACCAAATGGAAATTAATTAACTTGACATTTCTAAATAACTTACAAAGAAGCCATATCACAATTTAAGACATTTATCAATATAAGACATCTGGTGACTATGATGAAATGCATCTATTTTTCCTAACCAAATGTAACTTTTTACATGCTTTTCGTGTCTGTCGTTACATGTATATCACATGATTTATGAATAATATATGAGTCGCATACTTCACAGTACTACTGCAGAGTGTTGCAAGAGAAGCAGTTTTCAAATTAGTATATTGTTCCGTCTGTAATGTCATTTCCAGGGGAAGCCCCGTA
>NC_051416.1:36080734-36081365 GCF_015228065.2 Penaeus monodon
AAACTATTAACTTAAGATTATCATCTAAAACTTGATAATTATTTGGAACCACATATGTAATTTAACAGTTAATTTATTTATATGAAAGCAATAGTTTTAACAAACAATTTTTCATATTTTCCATAGATCTGGTGGTATTTTTCTTCGCTTTTTGGAGTGATCTTTAACATCATTTTACAAACTAAAACTGTGTTTATTATGTCTACATCAGCTACTACTAAAATACTTTGTTACTACAACCCTTATTGAACTTTAATTTGCATTAATCAACACTTTTGATGTAATGAATCCCATGAAAAGAGTTCGAACAATAATCATTGACCGTGTCGAAGACACCGACAATTTTTTTTGTGATTGAAGCGGACCTCCTCATAATTATTATTGCATTTTCACTGTTAATATGTAAACTGTTTATTGTATTCTTCAAGCATAAGTTTAAAGGAATGCCTGTATTTTGCTGTTATTAGTTTTCATTACTTGAAAAGATTTTGATGGACAATTTAAAATTGATTTTGTATGTGCCTGCCTTAGGCTTTAGGTGGTGCACTGGAAACCACTAAATAAATACGCTATGACATATGTATACAATGAGCGAAAAAAGTGTTGAGTAGACAAAGAGCAAATTTTAAAA
>NC_051416.1:36081561-36082140 GCF_015228065.2 Penaeus monodon
ACACTTTGCTCCTCCCCTTCCTGCTTACTATTTTTGGTGTTATTTGATATATTTACTTCAGATAAGAAAATGAAATAGATTTAGTTTCTTGTATTAGAAGACTGAAAAACATTCATAAATTTAACTTTGACTCTAATTTGAAATGTGAAGATTTCATTCAAGAGAATTCTCCCTTGGGTGGACATAATAAAAGTATAAATTAACAGTTTTATTTGTTATCACAGAAATATGCAGAATATAATTTAAAGTATAACAGGGTAGTCCAACCATTTTATTTAGAAAATTAGTTCATACTTATGTATTTGTGTGTTGAAATTTATTTAATATGAAATTTCTGGATTCACTGAGTAAATATGTTAGTGACACTTCACTTCTAAAGTTCCTTCTAAAGAACCACTGCATGTCTCATTTTGGAAATTACAAATAGGAAGTAACTCATGCTGCCCCAAGACACTTTATCTAGCTGTGTTTGTTACATATTTATTTTTTATGGCATGTTTGTGATACATTTATTTCTTACCCAGGCTATGTCTGGGGAATCCACGTCCCCCTGGCTAGGGGGTGAGGTAAGATGTTACA
>NC_051416.1:36082252-36083072 GCF_015228065.2 Penaeus monodon
CAGAATTGTGGCTTAGAAATCAATTTGAGGAAATTGTAAACAGGATTTAGCTAATAAATGCCATAGATAAACTGAGATACCATATTGGCTTTTGCTTCAAATGCTTGGTCTTTTCTAACTACCACATATGCAGGAAGAATTGATAATAATGTAGTTAGATTTCAAGTTATTGAAAATTGTGTTAAAGTCATGATGTATTGTCAATGACTGAGAGTTGTACATCTATGTAGTCTCTTTTGTCTGTTAGAATCTTATTAAGGTAATTCACTTATTAGTAAAAAAGAATTGCATGTCAGTTTGAAATATATTAATTAAACTTGACTATAGCAAATTGAATGGTAGGGAAATGGTAAAAACATAGTGATTGAAAGGGTGTCAAGATTACATTTACTTGTATTTTATGTATGGTTTGAGAAAAGGTAAATTCATTATTTATATTAGTGTTTTTTTCATTTAGTTAAAGAATATTGTTCTTTATCTTAGATTTTAAAACTTATGTATCTCATTTTAGGATAAAGGAACTACCACACATTTCAGGAGCCTTGACTCATCATTTTTCTCAAATCTTGTCTGAACAGTATGGTACTTTAGCATGGTCTGTTTCACACCCTGCCCTTATTTTTGGTTCTATAGTCTAGTACCAAATGTACTTGATTACAGTGTTTACTCTTGACTTTGATAGTGTATTATCCTTCAGCTGAGAAAGCATTTGAACATGTAAAGCATAATGCAGTTTTAATGTCTACAAATCCACTACTTCTCCTTTGTCTCTTCCCATCTACATCCCTCCCTCCTCACTCTCCCCTGTCTCTTACATTAT
>NC_051416.1:36084157-36084250 GCF_015228065.2 Penaeus monodon
CACACATGGCAGTGGTGGAAGGTGCTGATCTTACAAACATCTGTCTCACCTTTGGAAAAGAAGATTAATGCAGTAGAAAATGGTACTAAAAGG
>NC_051416.1:36084367-36084792 GCF_015228065.2 Penaeus monodon
AAAAAAAGGAATATCCACAACTTTTCTTGACTATTTGAAGTTGCTTTGTAAGGAAATCAGCTAGGTGCTGTAACTATTCAGACTTGATATTGTCCCAAATGTCCTGATTGGTGGCTTGCAGGATGGAGGATGAATCCTTGTCCTTTACATGGTGCTTCATATATTTCTATAGGTTCTCTAAAATTCATATCTGAAGAGATTCCTTCCCAAGGTTTTAGGAATTTTACATTAGAAAAATCAAACCACTTCACTACTAATTTTGCAGTATGACATGGAACCCCATCTTACATGAAATCATCAGCCTCACAATTTGACAGACAGTCTTCAAGCTCCCTCAGGATAAATTCAGAATAGCTGCACAGGTTCATATGAATGTTCTTGGGTAGAGTAATAAATATTGCAACTTCATGATATGAAAAACAACC
>NC_051416.1:36090990-36091210 GCF_015228065.2 Penaeus monodon
ACCCAACGACCCATTATTTCCATGAGAGTCCAGAGTTGATTGGTGTAACACCTCGTATCATTATATATGTGTGAGATATAGAGAATGTCATGGAATATATCTAGTTGATCATTCCTTATTATACATATTATACAATTTATACATATAATATAATTATATATTTGGTTATATATTTGTATTATATAGATATAATTTATGATGATGATTGATATGATACATG
>NC_051416.1:36096111-36096185 GCF_015228065.2 Penaeus monodon
TAAGTTTGCCCAGTTTAAATCATGATGATTTAAATCGGTGATTTAAATCAACATATATATCAAATGATAAAAAA
>NC_051416.1:36096307-36096385 GCF_015228065.2 Penaeus monodon
GAGAATTAGAATATTAATACACTTCCTTTTACAAGATAGAACTACAAAAAATCCACATGCTATATACCCAGTGCCACC
>NC_051416.1:36110301-36112998 GCF_015228065.2 Penaeus monodon
AAATGTACATGGATACAGGAGTTTTGCATGGAAATAATGATACCATTATTACAACCAGTAAAGGAACACCAATTAAAGAATTGGAATCGATATAATAAGTTTGTAGTCCATACGATATCTGAATAAATCTCATTGTAACCTGAAACATAAATACATATCCTTAAACTGTTTAGGATAAAATTCAAAACTTCACCCATTTTAACGAGAATAATGAGTAATGAATTCATTAAACTGTAATAATTACATAAACATATACGATCATAATTAACTATAAATTTTTCTTCATTAAAATTAAAGATTGAGTTTAAAACTCGCAAGTTCGTAATAACAGAACGCATGCATTTCCAGGGTAACTTTCCTATTTTATAATACCGAACATACAATAATATAAAGAAACAAAACGCCGCCAAGGATCAAGTGGACTCGCCCAACCGCACGCGCCCGTTTCCGACAAAATGTCCTTAAAGACTTTTCTCTCGAAGGTGACCCAGTTCAGGTCGGTGTCAGGTGGACAGCTTGGATAGAAAGCTTTGAGAATCATTTATCAGTGCTTGAAATAACAGAGCCGGAAAAAATTAAGCTTTTTGAGACATCACCTGCGCAATAAAACCAAGGAGATATGTAACACATTTCCTAATTATGGTATTCAAAAAAACTTATGAAGCGATGGTTAATGCACTAACCAAGCACTTCAAATCCCAGGTAAATATATCTTATGAGAGTTTTAATTTTACAAATAGTAAGCCAGGGTATGATGAATTAATAGACTCTTGGGTGACAAGAAAGCAGCTACATTGTGGGAATTTCCTGACCTAGAAAATAGAATTATAGAAGCCATATTAAATCTCACGGCAGACCGCAAATTTAGAGAATTTTGTTAGATGTTACTATATTGCCAGAGTATATAGTCAAGACAGTTCCATGGCATTAAGTTTCATCCAGCTGATAAAGGACTGAAAACATATGGTTCTCATGGGTTGACATTAATGGGTATGAATAAAGTAAGGGTAAAGTACGAAGATCAAGTGCATAATAATTTACCTTTATATATCGTGAAAGAGAGAGACGGATGTCTCTTAGGATTGCAGTGGCTCGCTTAGATTAAAATGAATTGACCAAAAGTGTTTAAGAAGATATCTAAAGTAAATATGAGAGCTCTATCATCTACAAATGAAATCATTCCATTATACCAGGAAATTTTCTTAGAAGGGATAGGTAAAATTGCATATAGCAAAGCATCATTGGTACTGAAACCAGAGGCAGCACCTAAGTTTATGTCTCCCAGGAAGCTTGTGTTTGCATTGAAGCCAGCTGTGGAACAAGAAATTCGCAGATTGGAAGCTGAAGGAACCTGAGAAAAGGTTAACTATTCTGATTGGGGTACACATTTAGTACCAACAGCCAAGAGAGATGGTAGTGTCAGACTTTGTGGCGACTATAAAGTAATTGTAAATTCACAGTTGCAGGTTGCACAACATCCTCTGCCGAATATTCAAGACATGTTAGCTGCCATAGGTGATTGTAAAGTATTTTCAAAGATTGATTTAAAAGCTGCAGTTTTACAGTTAATGATGGAACACGCTGAACACTCACTTAGGACTGTTCAGATCCAAAAGTCTGTCTTTTGGAATAGCATCGAGTCCAGCTATATGGCAGCAAACCATGTCTAAGATATTTCATGCTCAACCAGGAGTATTTTGTTTTATAGACGACATTTTGATTGCAGGCAAGGGCGAAAAAGAACATCTAGAAAGATTACTAGCTGATTTAGATATGATAAAAGAAAATGGAATGAAAACACAAAAGTTAGTGTCATTTCTTGTAAACTCACTTGAATATTTAGGTTTCAGGTCTGCCAGAGAATGTTAAAGAACTACAGTCATTCCTAGGGTTTGTAAAGAATTTATCCACCATTGCTAGCCCACTGTATAATTTAACTGCAAAAGATGTTACGTGGAATTAGTCAGTCGAATGTCAGGATGCTTTTGACATAATAAAAGCTGAAATCACAGGTGATACATTTCTGGTACAGATAGCTAAACAAATCAGAGCAAAGATATTCTCAAATAGAAAAAGAAGGATTGACATTGGTTTATGGCATTAAGAAGTTCCACATCTACTTGTGTGACAGAAAAAAAAATTCACATTAGTAACAGACCATAAATCATTGTTAGCTATTTTAGGCCCAAGAAAGAGTCTGACAGAGTAGCAGCTCGTCTACATAGACGGTCTACAACACTAGCCACCTATAATTACACATAGAGTATAGGTCAACATTAGTGATGGGGAATGCGGGCGCTTTGTCTAGATTGCCAGTAGATCAGGACACGAGTGAGGTAGCATCAAGCATTTTGTTAGTAGACGCATGTGAGTTGCCAATAACATCAAAGCAAATTGAAGATCAAACTAATCCTTTACTGTCAAAGGTTTTAAACTGTCTGACATCAAATAATTGGGACATGTTGTTTGTGCAAGAGCATAAGCCATTTTCAGAGGTATGGTCTGAATTATCAGTTGTAAAAGGTTGTATAATGCGATATACTAGGGTAGTAATTCCAGACTGATTGAAGGGTAACGTTTTTGCGGAGTTGCATGTAGAACACCAAGGTATTGTACGCAAAAAATCAATTGCTCGTAAGCAATGTACGTAAGAAATTCTGAGGGTTGTGCATTTCAATAAAACAATCCAGCTCCTTG
>NC_051416.1:36113051-36113604 GCF_015228065.2 Penaeus monodon
TTAGAGGTCTTACCTTTCTGATTGTTGTAGATTCATTTAGTAAGTGGCCTGAGGTGATTCTAATGACCTCTACAACTGCACACAGCACCGTTAGAGTGTTATTATCTCTGTTTGCAACACATGATATACCTCAGCAAACTGTGTCTGACAATGGTCCTCAGTTTGTTTTAAGTGAGTCTGAGAACTTTTGCAAGGGTAACAACATCAAACACACTGCTCCTTATCGCCCTGCAATAAATGGTGAAGCAGAGGGATTTGTTCAGACATTCAAGAACAGTATAGGGACAGTAGCAGATCCAGTATCACTACTTGTATATCTAGGTTCTTACTATCCTATAGAACCATTCCTTATGCGACCATAGGTTGTTTGCCCTCTCTTCTATTGATGGGGAGGAGAGTGAGATGTAGGTTAGATTCATTGAAACCAAAGACAGCTGATGATCAAAAGTCTAAATCTGAGAGTGTAAAGGGCTATAGAGAATTTAATATTGGAGATCAGGGTATGATAAGACCGTATATATACCTCTTCAGAAGAAAAGTAGGTTGAAGGACA
>NC_051416.1:36113825-36114349 GCF_015228065.2 Penaeus monodon
TGACCCATAGGCAATGGAAGTTCTTTAGAAATACATGGAATCAGAGAAGAGAGATGATGGACGATCCTTGGGCTCATGAAGCTGGTTTTAGCAACTAATACATCTATAAGCCGATGTAGACGTGGCAATGAATTTGCCTAAACAATCAGTAGCAGACTCTAACGCATCTGGTAAGATGACATATGCATCACTGAAACTTAGTTTTGCTGCACATAATATATATTGTACGAGAAAATATGTCATAGAGATTCGTCAAGTAGCTTTTACCAGACTCCGGGTGGGGCCGCGGGCGCCTTCCCCTGGAGTAGCGGCTGTGCCCGTGTGGCGCCGTGCAAACGAAATTACACGTGGAAGAATCGTGTCTTCTCACCCAGCCACCGCGAGACAGGTACCATGTCTGACAAAAGATACCGAAAACGTAGCAAAAATATCTTACAACTCGTTTTCTGTTACTATATTTATGTTCTTAATGTGTGATCGCTCATTAACAGTTGATAATGACGATTTTCAGTTCATTATCTATG
>NC_051416.1:36115083-36115754 GCF_015228065.2 Penaeus monodon
GATCTTGAATGACATTCTCCATTGCAGAGTGTAAGATTTACAAATTGCTTGCGTTACTTGATGATTAAAATGTCCATATTTAATCTGATGTCTAAGAGACGCCATTGAAAAGTAATGTATGTAGAAGACGTTGAGACATTTTTAAAATTCTTTTGATATTACTTGTACTATTACGGATCCACAATTTCCTGTATGTTCCATAGTTTCCTTCTATTAGATTTAAAGGATCCGGATAAATGAGGTATATATATGGACATGACTGTTAGGTCGTTGTATGAATAAGATATTGATTAAAATCACCGAGAGTATGACGCAAGATGATGAAACTTGGTGTGGTATGTTTCTGTAACTTGATATACAGCTCTAAGTGTAAAGGCTTTAGCAACGATATCATAGTTTTAAAACTTTATGGAGTATCAAGTTTGTGCAGGTGTGCTGGAAAATGCTTCTTAGTAGCGATTAACGACGACAGGATCCAATACAAAATCGTGTTTAGCAGCTGTATGTATACAGGTGGCGTGTAGAATACATACATTGACATGCGTGTGCAAACAGTTGATTTATCTGAATATCCTCTAAATGGATTCATATTTGCTCCCGAACTTATACTATTTATATTCATTTACTGATTAATATCCCTCAGCATGGTTACCTATGAGTCATCTACCATT
>NC_051416.1:36117537-36117669 GCF_015228065.2 Penaeus monodon
TGGGCGCAATACAACACAAACACACACACATACGGAGAGTATCGCATCAGTGAAGTACAGCTCTTGCATATTGTTAAATACGGAGAATATCAGGCAATGGGTGATCTGAGTCTGCTAGTCATGGGTTCATGG
>NC_051416.1:36117802-36117893 GCF_015228065.2 Penaeus monodon
GTAAGCGTTTTAGCGCATAGAGATATCTGTTGTGAGTACAGTTCTATTGTTGTGTTTGTTTTATGGGTAACCATTCAAACCAGAAAAATGA
>NC_051416.1:36123723-36123807 GCF_015228065.2 Penaeus monodon
ATAGACCACGTAGTCACTAATTTATTATTAGATTACTAAGAACAAGCAGTTAGCTGAAATATATATTTCTAGTTAACAAGAAAT
>NC_051416.1:36123907-36124046 GCF_015228065.2 Penaeus monodon
CCCTCTCTCCTTCTCTCCTCTCTTTATGTGAATATATAGAGAGCAAAACTTCAGCCAAGTGACTAAGCCCTTCAAACATAGGTAGAAGCTGCTCCATCCATATTTTCTTAATACAGCTTTGGTTGACTTTCATATAAAA
>NC_051416.1:36124141-36124466 GCF_015228065.2 Penaeus monodon
AAAAAAAAAATTTCAAGGTGTATCTACAGGATACCTGTACTCAAAATGGATGACTGAGTGACAGTCACAACCTGTGCAAAGTGGGCCGTACCCCTCCCTGAGGGGGTGCTGAAAAGATCAGGGAGGAGGGGTGTGGGGGGGGAGTGACAGGTTGGTATTAGGAGCAGTTATAACTTAGTTTTTTACAAAAATCTTAATGACAAAATAAACATTAAGGTACACTTTACTAAAATCAAATTTGTGAAATACAATTTTGTGCTTAATCTTGTTTTCAATTTGTAGGATACCAATTTTTTTTTAAATGAGTGTTCACATGTGTAAGGGG
>NC_051416.1:36125066-36125597 GCF_015228065.2 Penaeus monodon
CATAGTGTGCATGCGCTATAAAGGTTGTACAAACATTGGCATTAGCAGTAAATAAACATAGCAAGTCAATTGATATATCTAATTATTAAAGCCTTAAAGATACGTTCTGCATGACCAAATCTTTAAAGACAATGAGTGTACTCAGTGATTTAACAAATACACCAGTTGCGAGGCCAAAAGCCTGATTAAAAGTAGACAAAAGGCAGGAAATATGAAAACGGAGATGAAACTGAAAAACAAAGCAAATGAGCAACAAAGCATTGCTGTTATGGCGAATGCAAGAGTGACAGTCGTTATAAAGACGACCATATATGCAAGATGCAACATGGACCCCCTTCCCCAAATCTTAAACAAATTTAGAGGTGTCAACAATGGGTGTATGCCTGTGGCTGTGATGATTTTACTGTAGACAACGTAATGAAGTGGACTTATATAAATATAGCAATCATTTTGTTGGAGGGAAAGGCCCAATGCCTGATCATCCAGACCCAATACCAGCAACATATACATCTGAGCAGGGTTTTTTTTTTT
>NC_051416.1:36128879-36129382 GCF_015228065.2 Penaeus monodon
TACCAGGCAGAAGGGAAGAGTTTAAAAATTAGGGCCAGACAAAATACAAAATGCAGATTTCAGCCTTCAGTTGATGTCAAGCTTTTTGAATGAAAATTTTAAACAGGTTTATTAGCAATGATATTTTGTATGAATTTGGTTTTATTCTGAGGTATAATTTTGTTTTGATAAGTAAATCTAGATCAGTCAAGACAATAGTGAAATGAAACATACACAAAAGTGACAAGACTAACCGTTTGATAAGTTCAGGCTTGTTTCCCTTTGTTTGTAAACCTCGACATTCGAACCATTGTTTCGGACTAAACTTAGAGTTCTCTGATACATCACTAAATGGTAGTTTCCCTCCTGAAACATCATTTTCATCAAGTTTCACATGTAAAGATTAATTGGAACTCACCATACTTAATACATTGATCAACCACTTGTTCTAATGCATTTGTATGACCTCAAAACATGCCTACTATAAAAGCGCAACATATTGATGACATATAAGCGGATCTGCA
>NC_051416.1:36129896-36129971 GCF_015228065.2 Penaeus monodon
CACAGTTCATGTCAATTACATGTTAGTTTCATTCTTACCAACGCCTGGTTGTGGCAGTACCTCCATTTAGTACAC
>NC_051416.1:36130361-36130430 GCF_015228065.2 Penaeus monodon
GAGTACAGGGTAATAAGTCAGAATGTAAATATTGCACAAACTTTATCATCAACTTGCAAAGATGAAGTC
>NC_051416.1:36130809-36130924 GCF_015228065.2 Penaeus monodon
TCAGTGACCCAAAATGAAAGGGGATACATTTTCACTACATGAAATAGAATTTCGACATTTTCTCAGTATAAAGTACAGAAAATACATCTGCTTTTGCAGATAATTTGCTCTGAAA
>NC_051416.1:36131299-36131394 GCF_015228065.2 Penaeus monodon
TACAGTTCCCTACTACATATTACAAAATTTACTGAAACGTCTATGTTGTCATGACCAGTTACTGCCTGAAAGGATGGTTGATTATCGGGGATCTG
>NC_051416.1:36131500-36131616 GCF_015228065.2 Penaeus monodon
CACTAGACAGGGGGGAAGCTCCCTATACCCCCTTCATTGGCACTTTATGCTATCTGCTAAAACAATTTTGCACAGATGAGCTGCAGCAAGGAAGAATTGTAAAAAACAGCTCTGGG
>NC_051416.1:36131791-36132475 GCF_015228065.2 Penaeus monodon
ACCAGAATTCCACATTGCACACACACAATACCTTACATATAGTCACTTCATTCAAGAAAGTCTACAAGCCCAGGTGCCAACTATCAAATTCAACAAGCTAAATCATAAAATTTATATTATAGAGGAAACTACCATTACCCAACATAGACCCCCATAGTCATTCTACAATATGTCTTATTCATGACCCCTAGCCACTCAACTCCTGGACCCCCTTTTAGTCGCCAGCCATTTTAACCTTAAAGTTTAGCTGATGCCAACAGGAATTGATGTATTGTTCCATCACACCTGAATTGTTTGGTACTGAAATCAATTCTGCTCTTCTATAATTTGCAAAATAAACAAGTTCACTTAAAACACTATCACTTATGCAAATATAAAATATTTCATTGAATTTCCAATATATAGAATCAAGAATGGACCATAGCCATGATCACACTCAGCACAAAACATACCAGTGACTGTCAAAAAATAGTTAGGGAACTGTCAAAAGTCCTGGTGGGGGGAACGCACATGCACAAAAAGTTATTAAAAATGTCCAAAATAATTCATAACAGACATATTTTATTTTCCATAATATTATGTACATACAAAAGTAACATACAAACTACTTGGTAATGAGTTAAATGAGTAATGAGTTAAACATGTTGAGCTACTTAGTAAAAAATAACTTAGTGGTAAGGTGTA
>NC_051416.1:36132899-36133150 GCF_015228065.2 Penaeus monodon
CAATATATATCTCCTTTACTTTTGATCTGTGCACTTTTTGCCTCTTGGGTTTTGTCACTTCATACCCCCCCCCCCCCTTTTTTTTTTTTTTTTACTTCAGAATGTCATAGCTGCAAAATTTTCCAATGTCATACATGTAGAATTTTCCAAAGTATAAATGCTTCTTATACCCACAATGTGAGTGCACTTAATTTTTTTCACTTTCATGGTGCTAATTACGTCATGTACCATGAGAATCAGTCTATATTTTC
>NC_051416.1:36134517-36134951 GCF_015228065.2 Penaeus monodon
ATATTCTATTCTAATCACCATATTTCTCCACTGAGTGCCGACAATGCGTTAACAAACGTAAAAGAGCGTTATTAGGTTTAACTGACAGGACTGGCAAGCAAGTCCTCGGAAGCAGTTTCTGTCCACGTAAATGGAAACACTTATTTTTCTAATAATATTTAGCTAGGGTATAATAAACATTCCGAATTTTGAATATTATTTAAACTTACATCTGAATCCTGTCTCTGCCTAGTGAAAATCTCTCTTAGTTTCGGGAGACTTCTCTTGCAGTCGCCATTGCTGTCCATAGTGTTGTGAGTAGCCGTTACTTACACCGTGAAGTGGGCGGAGAAACACCCAAGTTATTTTCACAAAAAAATATATATATATTTTAGCAATTGACTGATTGATTAATTTTTTACTTCATAATATCCTTTTTTTCCTTTTTTCACGTT
>NC_051416.1:36135077-36135273 GCF_015228065.2 Penaeus monodon
CATAAGCAGTATTAGGTATCGATACACGGAATTCCTTATAACGATCTTTGAAAATTGTTTAAATGAAATGGCGTGACGCATGAAAAGAAGCAACAATTATGCAACGATGAGTGGCGGAGTAATAAAGGTTGCTCATCCGATGCGTCAACCGATTGAAGAAAACGGAAACATCCGAAAGACGCAATATTAAAGCGAT
>NC_051416.1:36139437-36139542 GCF_015228065.2 Penaeus monodon
CCCTTTGTTTGAGAGGAAAGGTTTACAGATATTTCCAATGGCTCTCTCAACAACAAAAACAATCTTTGTGTTCATAGTTTATTTCTTTGATCTCTAGATACATAA
>NC_051416.1:36139634-36139749 GCF_015228065.2 Penaeus monodon
AAAAAAACAAAACATTTCAGGCATATTTCCGGGCTAAAAGAGCGTAGTTTAAACGATGATGTAAAATAGCACAACGCATTGCCAAAAGTCTTCACCTTGATCTACCAAAGAGGGC
>NC_051416.1:36143582-36143678 GCF_015228065.2 Penaeus monodon
ATGCTACACGCCTAATCCGAACTTGACAAGAACGCAGTCCTAGACGCACGAACCGTTCACATAGGTTAATCCAAATTGACAAGAACGATATGGGAT
>NC_051416.1:36146797-36146889 GCF_015228065.2 Penaeus monodon
CGGAGAAAAAACATTTTCCTACAAAGAGTACAGGGTAATAAGTCAGAATGTAATATTGCACAACTTTATCATCAACTTGCAAAGATGAAGTC
>NC_051416.1:36147009-36147172 GCF_015228065.2 Penaeus monodon
TTTAATAGAATGATTGTAGGTAATCACAACCACACTCTTGATGATTTTCCCCAATCAATCCAACCAATTTTTTGGTAAACTACAGGTATTCACACTGCCCAAAAGCCCCTATAGCCGGGGGAAACTCCACCCTCTTGACCCCCATAATCTCAAATGATAATAG
>NC_051416.1:36147270-36147385 GCF_015228065.2 Penaeus monodon
TCAGTGACCCAAAATAAAAGGGGATACATTTTCACTACATGAAATAGAATTTCGCCATTTTCTCAGTAAAAAAGTACAGAAAATACATCTGCTTTTGCAGATATTTGCTCTGAAA
>NC_051416.1:36147702-36147849 GCF_015228065.2 Penaeus monodon
CAGTGGGAGACTCCATTCCTTGCAAACGCTTGGTGAAATGGTTAAATATATACAGTTCCCTACTACATATTACAAAATTACTGAAACGTCTATGTTGTCATGACCAGTTACTGCCTGAAAGGATGGTTGATTATCGGGATCTGGTTT
>NC_051416.1:36147954-36148070 GCF_015228065.2 Penaeus monodon
CCTAGACAGGGGGAAGCTCCCTATACCCCCTTCATTGGCACTTTATGCTATCTGCTAAAACAATTTTTTCCAGAAAGAGCTGCAGCAAGGAAGAAATTGTAAAAAACAGCTCTGGG
>NC_051416.1:36148249-36148936 GCF_015228065.2 Penaeus monodon
ACCAAATTTTCCCCATTGCACCCCACACAATACCTTACATATATCACTTCATTCAAAAAAGTCTACAACCCAGGTGCCAACTATCAAATTCAACAAAAGCTAAACATAAAATTTATATTATAAGGGAGACTACCATTACCCAGCATGGACCCCCATAGTCATTCTACAATATGTCTTTTTTCATGACCCCTAGCCACTCAACTCCTGGCCCCCCTTTTTTAGTCGCCAGCCATTTTAACCTTAAAAGTTTAGCTGATGCCAACAGGAATTGATGTATTGTTCCATCACACCTGAATTGTTTGGTAACTGAAATAAATTCTGCTCTTCTATAATTTGCAAAATAAACAAGTTCATTTAAAACACTATCACTTATGCAAATATAAATATTTCATTGAATTTCCAATATATAGAATCAAGAATGGACCATAGCCATGATCACACTCAGCACAAAACATACCAGTGACTGTCAAAAAATAGTTTAGGGAACTGTCAAAAGTCCTGGTGGGGGAACGCACATGCACAAAAAGTTATTAAAAATGTCCAAATATTCATAACAGACATATTTTATTTTCCATAATATTTGTACATACAAAAGTAACATAAAAACTACTTGGTAATGAGTTAAATGAAATGAGTTAACATGTTGAGCTACTTAGTAAAAAATAACTTAGTGGTAAGGTGTAGATT
>NC_051416.1:36149355-36149601 GCF_015228065.2 Penaeus monodon
CAATATATATTCCTTTACTTTTGATCTGTGCACTTTTCCCTCTTGGGTTTTGTCACTTCATACCCCCCCCCCCCCTTTTTTTTTTTTTTTTACTTCGAATGTCATAGCTGCAAAATTTTCCAATGTCATACATGTAGAATTTTCCAAGTATAAATGTTCTTATACCCACAATGTGAGTGCATTTAAATTTTTTTCACTTCATGGTGCTAATTACGTCATGTACCATGAGAATCAGTCTATATTTTC
>NC_051416.1:36150907-36151343 GCF_015228065.2 Penaeus monodon
CATATTCTTTCTAATCACCATATTTCTCCACTGAGTTGCCGACAATGCGTTAACAAACGTAAAAGAGCGTTATTAGGTTTTAAATGACAGGACTGGCAAGCAATCCTCGGAAGCAGTTTTCTGTCCACGTAAATGGAAACAATTATTTTTCTAATAAAATTTAGCTAGGGTATAATAAACATTCCGAATTTTGAATATATTTAAACTTACATCTGAATCCTGTTTTCTGCCTAGTGAAAAACTCTCTTAGTTTCGGGAGACTTCTCTTGCAGTCGCCATTGCTGTCCATAGTGTTTGGATACCCGTTACTTCCACCGTGAATGGGCGGGGAAACACCCAAGTTATTTTCACAAAAAAATATATATATATTTTAGCAAATTTACTGATTGATTAATTTTTTACTTCATAAAATCCTTTTTTTTCCTTTTTTTCAGTT
>NC_051416.1:36151470-36151694 GCF_015228065.2 Penaeus monodon
CATAAGCATATTAGGTATCGATACACGGAATTCCTTTTAACGATCTTTTAAAATTGTTTAAATGAAATGGCGTGACGCATGAAAAGAAGCACACAATTATGCAACGATGAGTGGCGGAGTAATAAAGGTTTGCTCCATCCGATGCGTCAACCGATTGAAGAAAACGGAAACATCCGAAGACGCAATATTAAAGCGATATTCATACATTCATCTCTCCATCCTTT
>NC_051416.1:36151774-36151892 GCF_015228065.2 Penaeus monodon
TGGTGTGAGGGGAGGGGGGGTTTGGGGAGCGATTTTTTTATTAGTTGTTCTAGGAGCGTTTTTAAAGTAGATCAGAGCCCCCCGCCAAAAAAAGGAAAAAAAAAAATGCCCCCGATCT
>NC_051416.1:36155788-36155895 GCF_015228065.2 Penaeus monodon
CCCCCCTTTGTTTGAGAGGAAAGGTTACAGATATTTCCAATGGCTCTCTCAACAACAAAACCCAATCTTTGTGTTCATAGTTTTTTCTTTGATCTCTAGATACATAA
>NC_051416.1:36155987-36156112 GCF_015228065.2 Penaeus monodon
AAAAAAACAAACATTTCAGGCAATTTTCGGGCTAAAAGAGCGTAGTTTAAACGATGATGTAAAATGCACAACGCATTTCCAAAAGTCTTCACCTTGATCTACCAAAGAGGGCATAAGATAAAAAA
>NC_051416.1:36159909-36159988 GCF_015228065.2 Penaeus monodon
ATGCTACACGCCTAATCCGAACTTGACAAGAAAGCAGTCCCCAGACGCACGAAACCGTTCACATAGGTTAATCCAAATT
>NC_051416.1:36165016-36165253 GCF_015228065.2 Penaeus monodon
AGACCTACTCAAATTTGTCCGTCTCGCGCATGACGTCACTTAGAATACAGCTTGGGGGTTCGACATTAATCATCAGGTCAATCATGGATGGAATATAGACCCGCAAATATCTCCCTTTCTCTCACGTTTTCGTTCGCATTACTGATTGGAGCGCAAAAAAGCCCCAGTACTCTATATGTATTAATTTGTTGGATACAATACTTGTACATTAGAGACTATGTCTTTATTGTCATTTAG
>NC_051416.1:36166014-36166097 GCF_015228065.2 Penaeus monodon
CGTCGAAAGCGTTTCGATTTCGCATAGCATATGCTTTGATAAAATAAAACAGTATTATTACTCATATCCAAATGTCTTACATA
>NC_051416.1:36166363-36166463 GCF_015228065.2 Penaeus monodon
GTTGGTGAGTTTGTTTCAGGGAGATTTTATGTTTGTTACCATTCACCACCGGTGAAATTTCGACATCTATCTATCTTTATGAAGAATAAAATCAGCATCA
>NC_051416.1:36166864-36167331 GCF_015228065.2 Penaeus monodon
TTGCGGGCGAGTTGCTCTCAGTAATAACTATTCTCTTCGGTTGGTCTGTTGTGGTAACTTGTGGGGTTTTCTTGTCAGCAATTAACGACAAAACGTCTCTTCTCTTGTTGTTCAACTCGTTCTACAGTTCTACTTTAACTGAGATATATCTTTGTATAAACTAAATTTTGTGCTTATATATTTTGTAACATATATATTAGTTTAGATGATATTGTTTTAATATAATGACATTGATATACATACTATGAAATAGAGAATTAAATTTAACTCACATCCGTTTTCAGTGCTATTAATTTCCGAAATATATGAGGGGGCCCAGAGTTGGTCAGTAATTATTTACTTTGTCAATGGTAAACTATTTGCATTTGTATGTACAAGTGAATTGCTCTTGTTAACTAGAAATATATATTTCAGCTAACTGCTTGTTCTTAGTAATCTAATAATAAATTAGTGACTACGTGGTCTAT
>NC_051416.1:36173133-36173224 GCF_015228065.2 Penaeus monodon
TCATTTTTCTGGTTTGAATGGTTACCCATAAAACAAACACAACAATAGAACTGTACTCACAACAGATATCTCTATGCGCTAAAACGCTTAC
>NC_051416.1:36173355-36173487 GCF_015228065.2 Penaeus monodon
CCATGAACCCATGACTAGCAGACTCAGATCACCCATTGCCTGATATTCTCCGTATTTAACAATATGCAAGAGCTGTACTTCACTGATGCGATACTCTCCGTATGTGTGTGTGTTTGTGTTGTATTGCGCCCA
>NC_051416.1:36175315-36175956 GCF_015228065.2 Penaeus monodon
AAATGGTAGATGATCATAGGTAACCATGCTGAGGGATATTAATCAGTAAATGAATATAAATAGTATAAGTTCGGAGCAAATATGAATCCATTTAGAGGATATTCAGATAAATCAACTGTTTGCACACGCATGTCAATGTATGTATTCTACACGCCACCTGTATACATACAGCTGCTAAACACGATTTTGTATTGGATCCTGTCGTCGTTATCGCTACTAAGAAGCATTTTCCAGCACACCTGCACAAACTTGATACTCCATAAAGTTTTAAAACTATGATATCGTTGCTAAAGCCTTTACACTTAGAGCTGTTTTATCAAGTTACAGAAACATACCACACCAAGTTTCATCATCTTGCGTCATACTCTCGGTGATTTTAATCAATATCTTATTCATACAACGACCTAACAGTCATGTCCATATATATACCTCATTTATCCGGATCCTTTAAATCTAATAGAAGGAAACTATGGAACATACAGGAAATTGTGGATCCGTAATAGTACAAGTAATATCAAAAGAATTTTAAAAATGTCTCAACGTCTTCTACATACATTACTTTCAATGGCGTCTCTTAGACATCAGATTAAATATGGACATTTTAATCATCAAGTAACGCAAGCAATTTGTAAATCTTACAC
>NC_051416.1:36176836-36177360 GCF_015228065.2 Penaeus monodon
CATAGATAATGAACTGAAAATCGTCATTATCAACTGTTAATGAGCGATCACACATTAAGAACATAAATATAGTAACAGAAAACGAGTTGTAAGATATTTTTGCTACGTTTTCGGTATCTTTTGTCAGACATGGTACCTGTCTCGCGGTGGCTGGGTGAGAAGACACGATTCTTCCACGTGTAATTTCGTTTGCACGGCGCCACACGGGCACAGCCGCTACTCCAGGGGAAGGCGCCCGCGGCCCCACCCGGAGTCTGGTAAAAGCTACTTGACGAATCTCTATGACATATTTTCTCGTACAATATATATTATGTGCAGCAAAACTAAGTTTCAGTGATGCATATGTCATCTTACCAGATGCGTTAGAGTCTGCTACTGATTGTTTAGGCAAATTCATTGCCACGTCTACATCGGCTTATAGATGTATTAGTTGCTAAAACCAGCTTCATGAGCCCAAGGATCGTCCATCATCTCTCTTCTCTGATTCCATGTATTTCTAAAGAACTTCCATTGCCTATGGGTCA
>NC_051416.1:36177581-36180881 GCF_015228065.2 Penaeus monodon
TGTCCTTCAACCTACTTTTCTTCTGAAGAGGTATATATACGGTCTTATCATACCCTGATCTCCAATATTAAATTCTCTATAGCCCTTTACACTCTCAGATTTAGACTTTGATCATCAGCTGTCTTTGGTTTCAATGAATCTAACCTACATCTCACTCTCCTCCCCATCAATAGAAGAGAGGGCAAACAACCTATGGTCGCATAAGGAATGGTTCTATAGGATAGTAAGAACCTAGATATACAAGTAGTGATACTGGATCTGCTACTGTCCCTATACTGTTCTTGAATGTCTGAACAAATCCCTCTGCTTCACCATTTATTGCAGGGCGATAAGGAGCAGTGTGTTTGATGTTGTTACCCTTGCAAAAGTTCTCAGACTCACTTAAAACAAACTGAGGACCATTGTCAGACACAGTTTGCTGAGGTATATCATGTGTTGCAAACAGAGATAATAACACTCTAACGGTGCTGTGTGCAGTTGTAGAGGTCATTAGAATCACCTCAGGCCACTTACTAAATGAATCTACAACAATCAGAAAGGTAAGACCTCTAAAAGGACCTGCAAAATCAGTAGGAGTACTAGGTGTCTCCAAGGATTTGTCTTACAAGGAGCTGGATTGTTTTATTGAAATGCACAACCCTCAGAATTTCTTACGTACATTGCTTACGAGCAATTGATTTTTTGCGTACAATACCTTGGTGTTCTACATGCAACTCCGCAAAAACGTTACCCTTCAATCAGTCTGGAATTACTACCCTAGTATATCGCATTATACAACCTTTTACAACTGATAATTCAGACCATACCTCTGAAAATGGCTTATGCTCTTGCACAAACAACATGTCCCAATTATTTGATGTCAGACAGTTTAAAACCTTTGACAGTAAAGGATTAGTTTGATCTTCAATTTGCTTTGATGTTATTGGCAACTCACATGCGTCTACTAACAAAATGCTTGATGCTACCTCACTCGTGTCCTGATCTACTGGCAATCTAGACAAAGCGCCCGCATTCCCCATCACTAATGTTGACCTATACTCTATGTGTAATTATAGGTGGCTAGTGTTGTAGACCGTCTATGTAGACGAGCTGCTACTCTGTCAGACTCTTTCTTGGGCCTAAAATAGCTAACAATGATTTATGGTCTGTTACTAATGTGAATTTTTTTTTCTGTCACACAAGTAGATGTGGAACTTCTTAATGCCATAAACCAATGTCAATCCTTCTTTTTCTATTTGAGAATATCTTTGCTCTGATTTGTTTAGCTATCTGTACCAGAAATGTATCACCTGTGATTTCAGCTTTTATTATGTCAAAAGCATCCTGACATTCGACTGACTAATTCCACGTAACATCTTTTGCAGTTAAATATACAGTGGGCTAGCAATGGTGGATAAATTCTTTACAAACCCTAGGAATGACTGTAGTTCTTTAACATTCTCTGGCAGACCTGAAACCTAAATATTCAAGTGAGTTTACAAGAAATGACACTAACTTTTGTGTTTTCATTCCATTTTCTTTTATCATATCTAAATCAGCTAGTAATCTTTCTAGATGTTCTTTTTCGCCCTTGCCTGCAATCAAAATGTCGTCTATAAAACAAAATACTCCTGGTTGAGCATGAAATATCTTAGACATGGTTTGCTGCCATATAGCTGGACTCGATGCTATTCCAAAAGACAGACTTTGGATCTGAACAGTCCTAAGTGAGTGTTCAGCGTGTTCCATCATTAACTGTAAAACTGCAGCTTTTAAATCAATCTTTGAAAATACTTTACAATCACCTATGGCAGCTAACATGTCTTGAATATTCGGCAGAGGATGTTGTGCAACCTGCAACTGTGAATTTACAATTACTTTATAGTCGCCACAAAGTCTGACACTACCATCTCTCTTGGCTGTTGGTACTAAATGTGTACCCAATCAGAATAGTTAACCTTTTCTCAGGTTCCTTCAGCTTCCAATCTGCGAATTTCTTGTTCCACAGCTGGCTTCAATGCAAACACAAGCTTCCTGGGAGACATAAACTTAGGTGCTGCCTCTGGTTTCAGTACCAATGATGCTTTGCTATATGCAATTTTACCTATCCCTTCTAAGAAAATTTCCTGGTATAATGGAATGATTTCATTTGTAGATGATAGAGCTCTCATATTTACTTTAGATATCTTCTTAAACACTTTTGGTCAATTCATTTTAATCTAAGCGAGCCACTGCAATCCTAAGAGACATCCGTCTCTCTCTTTCACGATATATAAAGGTAAATTATTATGCACTTGATCTTCGTACTTTACCCTTACTTTATTCATACCCATTAATGTCAACCCATGAGAACCATATGTTTTCAGTCCTTTATCAGCTGGATGAAACTTAATGCCATGGAACTGTCTTGACTATATACTCTGGCAATATAGTAACATCTAACAAAATTCTCTAAATTTGCGGTCTGCCGTGAGATTTAATATGGCTTCTATAATTCTATTTTCTAGGTCAGGAAATTCCCACAATGTAGCTGCTTTCTTGTCACCCAAGAGTCTATTAATTCATCATACCCTGGCTTACTATTTGTAAAATTAAAACTCTCATAAGATATATTTACCTGGGATTTGAAGTGCTTGGTTAGTGCATTAACCATCGCTTCATAAGTTTTTTTGAATACCATAATTAGGAAATGTGTTACATATCTCCTTGGTTTTATTGCGCAGGTGATGTCTCAAAAAGCTTAATTTTTTCCGGCTCTGTTATTTCAAGCACTGATAAATGATTCTCAAAGCTTTCTATCCAAGCTGTCCACCTGACACCGACCTGAACTGGGTCACCTTCGAGAGAAAAAGTCTTTAAGGACATTTTGTCGGAAACGGGCGCGTGCGGTTGGGCGAGTCCACTTGATCCTTGGCGGCGTTTTGTTTCTTTATATTATTGTATGTTCGGTATTATAAAATAGGGAAAGTTACCCTGGAAATGCATGCGTTCTGTTATTACGAACTTGCGAGTTTTAAACTCAATCTTTAATTTTAATGAAGAAAAATTTATAGTTAATTATGATCGTATATGTTTATGTAATTATTACAGTTTAATGAATTCATTACTCATTATTCTCGTTAAAATGGGTGAAGTTTTGAATTTTATCCTAAACAGTTTAAGGATATGTATTTATGTTTCAGGTTACAATGAGATTTATTCAGATATCGTATGGACTACAAACTTATTATATCGATTCCAATTCTTTAATTGGTGTTCCTTTACTGGTTGTAATAATGGTATCATTATTTCCATGCAAAACTCCTGTATCCATGTACATTT
>NC_051416.1:36210817-36210887 GCF_015228065.2 Penaeus monodon
CAAGCTAAGAACCCTTTCATTCCAACTCTCTCATTGACATCTGGGGGCTTGCGGTGGTCTTACGATGATA
>NC_051416.1:36232424-36232591 GCF_015228065.2 Penaeus monodon
GCATAAGCAAGCAATTGTGATATGTGTATTATTTGTAATCTTCGTGACAGTTGAGATACCCATGATAATTTTGCTATCGGTAACTATTGTGATATAGTGATATTTTTGATTTTATGTACTCAATTCATGTGCTTTTATGATTCTCATTATTAGTATTATCTTCCATT
>NC_051416.1:36235106-36235273 GCF_015228065.2 Penaeus monodon
AATGGAAGATAATACTAATAATGAGAATCATAAAAGCACATGAATTGAGTACATAAAATCAAAAATATCACTATATCACAATAGTTACCGATAGCAAAATTATCATGGGTATCTCAACTGTCACGAAGATTACAAATAATACACATATCACAATTGCTTGCTTATGC
>NC_051416.1:36244726-36244935 GCF_015228065.2 Penaeus monodon
GACTAGTTGGGGGCTCAAAAAAAAATTTGGGAAACCCTATAATAAAGTTCATTCCCCGGGTGAAAAATAATGTCAAGCATCCCAGCAGAAAAAAAAAAAAAAATCAGAATTCTTTGGAAGGTAATTGTTTGAAACAAGTACATAATACACCAGTTCTGCTCTACCGAGGAATTTGCAGCCGAATCTAATGTCCTTGCCAAAAGGAGAAC
>NC_051416.1:36245027-36245169 GCF_015228065.2 Penaeus monodon
GAGAACTTGTGGTGGTCTGGACAATGAAAAAAAGCTCGTTGTGATATTCCACAAAATTTAAGTATTTCAATCAGGATTCCACAAATACCGCTGATGATGATGAAAAATTACAGATCTATGCTTTTAGCCATGACGAGTAGAT
>NC_051416.1:36245341-36245505 GCF_015228065.2 Penaeus monodon
AGGGGTGGAATTGGTTGGTTCCTGTTGGAGGCTTGAAAGAATCCGCCGCTGTCCACCAGATGCGAGCGTCTTTGGGTTGCACTGCTGACCCAGTTGTGATGTGTGGACATCCCTTTGCTGTTACCATTTGTTAGGTATTGGTATCCCCTGCGTAGTGGTGTAGG
>NC_051416.1:36246101-36246194 GCF_015228065.2 Penaeus monodon
CGTGTTTACCAGCATTTCCTGTTTCCACTGATTATAATCATATAGCTGCCCAGGCAGATTCCACTGATTAATGGATGTCACTCAATTCTCTTA
>NC_051416.1:36253354-36253423 GCF_015228065.2 Penaeus monodon
TTAATCAGTGGAATCTGCCTGGGCAGCTATATGATTATATCAGTGGAACAGGAAATGCTGGTAAACACG
>NC_051416.1:36254027-36254198 GCF_015228065.2 Penaeus monodon
CCCTACACCACTACGCAGGGGATACCAATACCCTAACAAACTGGTAACAGCAAAGGGATGTCCACACCACTCACAACTGGTGTCAGCAGTGCAACCCAAAGAACGCTCGCATCTGGTGGACAGCGGCGGATTCTTTCAAGCCTCCAACAGGAACAACCAATTCCACCACCT
>NC_051416.1:36254379-36254500 GCF_015228065.2 Penaeus monodon
ATCTAACTCGGTCATGGCTAAAAGCATAGATTCTTGTATATTTTTCATCATCATCAGCGGGTATTAGTGGAATCCTGTATTGAAATACTTAAATTTTATGTGGAATTATCCACAAACGAGC
>NC_051416.1:36254636-36255993 GCF_015228065.2 Penaeus monodon
GTTCTCCTTTTGGCACAGGAGACAATTCATGATTACGGCTGCAACATTCCTCGGTAGGAGCAGAACCGGTGTATTATGGCTACTTGTTTCAAACAATTACCTCTCCAAAGAAATTCTGATTCTTCTGCTTTCTCTGGGATGCTGACATTGACTTCACCCTGTACTCCCACGTGCAGGTTCCAAATCCTTGAGCAGCCTATACTATCTCTGACAAGCAACTATTTTCCTTCAGGACTAGTTTTTTCTCAACCAGACAGGCAAACCTCCTACAATCACTCGCCGTATCAATTCATCAGGATCACCGATGGCTATTTACCAGGATAATCGTGATAATCCTGGTAAACATTTTCAATGAAAACATGATAAATATCAAGAGGAACTTGGTTAGCTTGCAACTTACATGAATAAATTAATCTAAAAAAATCTGTGAAAGAACGTGTTTCCCCAAACTTTGCTCTAAGTTTAGCTTTGAACTCTTCCCAATCTATAATTTCATCAAATAATGGGCTATTCTTAATTAAATATTTTACGGTCTAATTACATTTTCTATACTGCGGATCCAACTTTTCACTTGATTTCTTTAAAGTGGCTCTGCAGCAGAAGTTTCAGGTTGAAAAAGGATTGCCAACTCGTTTTGAAAAATATACTCTCGGGAAGAAGCTACATTGATACTGGCAGTTAGACTATTCCACTGTTCTAGTTTATTTTCTAATTCCGTATGTCTTGCCTGCACAAGTACTTTTAACCCATTAATTTGACTTTGCAGTTCATTAATACATTTTAATCTCCACGTTTTCGGGTACTATAGGTAACTCACCACTGGTGTTAGACTTTTCTTATGAAGTTCAAAGAATTTTGCAACAGGTTCACTATTAACTCCTTTCCGCAGTTTTCTCTTTCCCATCTTTTAGTTTATCTACAAAAACAAGCTCTAACCACATAGCCAAGGAATATGCAATAGGAGTATAAAAACAAGACTCTACCTACTTGCATTGTTGGATCCCACTGCTGAAAACCAAAATTTGATATATACCTGTAGTGGATCTTAGGTCACTAACGACCAAGAGTTTACCTTTTAAATTACATGGGTAGCATTTAGGATGCCAATTACCTGCATGGGGCTAGGCTGCGACCATCTGAATGAGGGATTGGAACCTATGTGCATGCGTGTAAGTGTATGTGTGTGTCAGTCTTTGTTAAAAAGAAGTTAAGCGTGGCAGCAGTCATTGTATTATCTGATTATAATTAGAGAATGCTTTCAAAGCCGACTCTCATAGTTATATGCTTAAAGAGCTGTTATGTTCAGTATACCTCAATTTTAATATTCTCTTAAAAATATCAAGACTATTTGCAATAT
>NC_051416.1:36256017-36256441 GCF_015228065.2 Penaeus monodon
CTGTAGCAAAGTTAGTAAAACATGAACAATAAATCATAAAATGTTCAAGTCCGAGCTTCCATAATGACACTCACATTTTTCGATAATAAAAGTTGATCATGTTCATGTTTTCCTTTCCTATCATTACACATAATCCTTTAGATTATTCATTTAAAAATTCAACAAAAAAGTAAAGACAGAAAGAAAACATTTATTTACTTAATTCCTTCAATGAAACGAGACGTCTCCCACCATTGCAATATTAAAAAACATCCTTTAGTCTGGCGATGATATCCCCCATAGTCATGACCCATAAAGCATTCTAAAAGTTACTAAAAAAACATAAAAGAAAATAAAAATACAAAGAAGGACCAACACGGTGAATAAAAATGAGAGTAGAACTTAAGGGTACCATGCACTGCTTTTTTTTCTTTTCTTTTCTTTT
>NC_051416.1:36257001-36257118 GCF_015228065.2 Penaeus monodon
CTAGAAAAAGCTGCAAAGTCTAAAAAAAAAGAAAAAAATTACTTCATGTGATTGACTTCAAATTAGCCAGGAAGCAAATATGCCTAGCAACACCGGGGTCCCTCCTGTGTCACACTT
>NC_051416.1:36258695-36258767 GCF_015228065.2 Penaeus monodon
TATGCCATGCTTTATTTATTAGTTCCATTGCGAGTGTTTTTCGGTGACGCTATAGTCGGGTGTCGGACCTAA
>NC_051416.1:36258785-36259059 GCF_015228065.2 Penaeus monodon
GTGTGTGTGTGTGTTCTTTTGGGGACAGCCAAGCAATTGTTTCAGATTCAAAACACTGTTACCATTTTATCTTTCTTTTTTAATAACCCTGCTATTCTTAACAGTTAGTGTGCATGGTGTGTGCGATGTCCGTGGCCTGGTTGGAATTAGAATGATCTATATGTTGTTACTCAAGGTGCTGCTATGCACAGGCAATGATAGAGAAGTGGAGTGTGCATGAAGTGCTGATGTTTGGATACGGATACAGGTCCCACTAAGAAAGGGTTTCTCGGTG
>NC_051416.1:36259283-36260793 GCF_015228065.2 Penaeus monodon
ATGTAAATGAACGTGACTTTGAATGCTGGGTGTCTGAAAGCGCTTGCCTTTTTTTTTTATGTTTGGGGAATGTATAAAAATCATGCAACTCATGATGAATTTTGTAGCTCTGTCTCCTCACTGATGCAGCTACAGTTCAGAGTGATGTCAGTTGTTTTGCTTTTGTGGCTAGGATCTGTGAATAATACAGACATCTATGGTCGAACTGCCTGCGATTGTTTGTTCTGATGGGTGTTGACAATTGAGGGGTTTTCTAACTCAAATTTATCCAGCCCAGTAACTAATTTAGATCGCTCTCTATTGAATCTGCAAACGGATGTTATGGATGTAATATGGTGTCCTTCTTCAGAGTGTATATTAGGAGTAGGTTAAATGATAGACCATGGGTTAAAAGGATATGCATTGGAGCTTATGATAAAAGACAGGAGGACCTTAATGTGTGGACTGTATTGACCTACTCGGCCGGTTCCTTTTGTTCTGTCGTCAGATTTCTGCTCCCAAGCTAACTAGGCTTTTCCCCAAGTTGATCTCATTAGGTTCCTCCCGGAATGCTGGCGTGTGGCCAATATAATTCAAATTCCTAACGGTCCACCAATTCCCATTGTTAATAAGTCGAGACCTATTTTTTTACCATTCTTTCAGAGTTCTTTGAAGGTTTGAATGACTAGATTATCTAGAGGATAGTGACTCGCTGTCAGACTCTCAGTTTGCTGACAGGTTTGTCAAACCTAGATATATCATCAACATTGATTACACAAATGTTCACAGGTAGTGGTGACAAGGAGATATGCTGCTGAATATCAAGACAACAGAAGCAATGATCGAGGACTGATTTTGCTCTTCAACCTGATCTTCTCGGCAACGAACATACTAAGAATGTTGACATGATAGAACTTTTTGTAGTAAAGTTTGATGCAGAGTTGACATTTGAGGTTTTTGATGATTGTTGCAAGTTAAAAACTGGGTGTGCAGAAAGCCAAGCGGATTTTTACAGATCCTGTTGTTTCTGCAACACGTTCATCCTCCCCTTTGCCTGAGTGCTGTTCATCTGTGTTGGGAGCAGCTGTTAATTGCCTTCTAGCTTCATTTGATAGAGTTGCCAGATTGACAGGAGCTGTGGTGATACTTATCTCCTAGACCTTGGCCACAATAGATGAGTTTTAGTCACGTCTTCCTTTTATAACATTTTGGAAAGATCATCATCTGATACATACTCACCGTCCTCAATGCTTTGGAGGTCTTGGAGTTCCAGAGATTTTTTATTTTTATTTTTTATGAATCCTGTAAAATAACTTGCCAAGTGATTTCGTTGAGTGTGCCTCCGCTGATTTTTCAGATCAGTGTGAACTGGTTTTATTTAATTATCTATACTTTTTGCCCGTCATATACCCCTACTGTCTGCTATCAGAGCTTATCAGAGTATGCTGTGTTAAAATTAAAATGATAACACTGCAACAATAAAAACGAAATAAAACGTTTTGTTCTTAACTTGTTATCTGTTTTGTTTTCA
>NC_051416.1:36263530-36263961 GCF_015228065.2 Penaeus monodon
TTCTAACGAAATGAAGACGGATCCGTGTTCTGTGTTCCTGCGATCCCGTGTCTGTTCCCGTGTTCTGTGTTCCTGTGATCCCATGTCTGTTTCCGTGTTCTGTGTTCCTGTGATCCCGTGTCTGTTCCCGTGTTCTGTGATCCCGTGTCTGTTCCCGTGTTCTGTGTTCCTGTGATCCTGCGTCTGTTCCCGTGTTTTGTGTTCCTGTGATCCCGCGTCTGTTCCCGTGTTCTGTGTTCCTGTGATCCCGCGTCTGTTCCCGTGTTTTGTGTTTCTATGATCCCGCGTCTGTTCCCGTGTTTTGTGTTCCTGTGATCCCGCGTCTGTTCCCGTGTTTTGTGTTCCTGTGATCCCATGTCTGTTCCCGTGTTCTGTGTTCCTGTGATCCCGTATTTCTCTGTTCTGTATTTATTGTGATTGTGATTGTAATG
>NC_051416.1:36264111-36266026 GCF_015228065.2 Penaeus monodon
AGGACCTTTGAATTATTTACAAGTGGCGACCTTGCCAGGATCTAAGGTAATCTCTGGGTTATTGGTGGTAATTGTCTTTTTGTTGTTGTTTGCTGTCCTTGGGGCCCGGAAGCAAAGTTGGATCCGAATTTGTATATTCGATCCTATTTTATCGATTAGATTGGAAGTTGTCTGACAACGATCTATGGTTGCCCAAGATGTTTTGGGTTTAAGGATTCTTGGCTGTGTTACGGATTGTGATGTCCGTGTCAAGATATCTGCTTGGTGCGAGATTAGGTCTCCTCAAGTTTTGGTCACCGTGATTAGTAGCGTGCTCGTAGATCCGTTGGTCAGAAAGGAATTTAGTAAATTCCTGTTGCCATTATGGCAGATTATTCTTTTGATACGCTGAAGCATCAGGCGGAGTCTTTAGGACTCGTCGGGGATGATGTTGCCAAATATGTAGTTAGTCAGCAGTCGTATTACAGGGAAGAAAGAGCTAAGGAAAGAGATTTGGAAAAGGCAAAGATCGAAGCCGAAAAGGAAATAGAAAAAGTTAGATTAGAAACGGAGAGAACAAAAGAAAATGGAATACGAGTTGGAATTAGTTCGGGCCAATAAGACAGAAGGGTCTTTTTCTCCTGTTGGTATGGAAGGAACAGTTAGACCATCTTTACCCGTGTTTAGGGACGGGGAGGATATATCTTCTTACCTAGTGAGATTTGAACGGGTTGCTTCGTTACTGGGGATTAATTCTGATACTTACTCCATTCGACTGGCTAGTCTTTTAACTGGTAAGGCTGTAAGTATATACACCTCTTTCTTCAGAAATTACAGATGATTATGAGCAGTTAAAATTGGCTCTCTTGAAAGGATTTAGTAAAACTCCAGATCATTACAGAAACGAATTTAGATCTAGTAAAATCAGAGCAGGTGAAACTTATCAACAATTTTCTCTACATCTAGGCCGCCTTTTTGATGACTGGATAAAGGGTCGTAGTGTACCAGAAGACTTCTTTTCTCTTAGATCCTTCATAATTTTTGATCAGTTCGTCTCCTCTCTCTCTCCAGATTTAAGAATGTTCATTAAGGAACATAATGTCAGTTCCCTAGAATTAGCTGTGGAGCTAGCAGATACATGGGCTTCAGCCCACAACGCTTATCCCCGCGTATCAAATTTTGATAGGGGTAGAAAGTTTACTCCTAATCCCCCTAAGAATGTTAAAGCAGAATTGTCAAGTATACGTTGTCATTACTGTGGAGAGCAGGGGCACATTAAACCTGTGTGTCCAAAGAACCCCCTTTCTTTTAAGAAACATCCCGAGAAGGTAGGATTTTGCTTAGAAGAAACCCATTGCAATAAATATTCATCTTCTGGAACTGTGAATGGAATGTGGGTTTCAAGAATTTTAAGAGAGACAGGTTGTTCTTGTATAATTGTCTCTGATGATTTGATTCCAGAAGCTGTTACCTTAAACTGTAAAATGGTTCAAGTTGCAGATTATTTAGGTAGTTAACTCCTTCCCACAGGTACGGTGTTATATTAGGTGCGTATACTTTGTTGGGTGGGCTAATGTTTTAAGGGCACCCATTAAATTTTGTAATGTGCTCATCGGGAACTACCCTGGAGTCCAGGACTTAAATCAATCCATCACTGGGGAATTGAAAATTAGCCAGGCAGTCCAAACTAGGGCCGCTAAAGTAAAGCGCATCCACCCATTAGTATTACCTGAAGTGGAGGCTTTAGAAGTGACTCCCCAAGAATTTGCTGATTTGCAAGTTAACTGTCAATCACTGGGTATTATCCGAGAAAAAGTAAAGTCGGGTAGTACAGACTTAAAAAGGGATGGCAATGTATTTAAATACGAATGTCTGAATGGGCTATTATACCGGACTTGTATAGATTCCAAATTCCAGGAGAAGGTGGGAAAACGCT
>NC_051416.1:36266071-36266239 GCF_015228065.2 Penaeus monodon
CTCATGAAAGCCCACTCTCCGGTCACTTCTCTCATCGGAAGACCGAATTAAGAGTAAAAGATCACTTTTACTGGCCAGGGATGGATCAGATATAGGGATTTTTGCAGATCCTGTGACAAGTGTCAGCGCTTTTCATCCAAGGGTAGAGTACCTCCTGTGCCCCTCAAA
>NC_051416.1:36266581-36266655 GCF_015228065.2 Penaeus monodon
TCCACTTTAAAGGCATCTTTGAGGAAACTTTGCTCAGATAAGCCTAAGGAATGGCATCGATATTTAGTACCAAC
>NC_051416.1:36267107-36267435 GCF_015228065.2 Penaeus monodon
AAGTGTGTGTAGATAAAACCGTCTTGGTTGGTGACTCTGTAAATGTGCTATTTACTCAATTTTGTGTAAATGAATTGGATGATTTTGATTTGATGAAACCAATTACCTCAGATGGCAGAACTGATGTATCAAATAACACTTCCCCGGATATTTATGGAGGTTTATCCTTTGAACAAAATGAGCAAATACGAGGATTAGTTAAGCAGTATAGAGAGGTATTCTCAGAGATACCAGGATGTACACATGCCATCGAGCATGACATAATTTTAGCAACCACTGAACGGTTGAAGGCAAAGATTTACCCCATACCAATTCACTTGAAACCCCA
>NC_051416.1:36267850-36268254 GCF_015228065.2 Penaeus monodon
ATTTTTATCTATGGTATTTCTTGGAAAGAACACTTAGATTCTCTCAGATCAGTATTAGACTGTCTTCGAAAGCATGGTCTCACAGCACGTCCTTCTAAATGTAAGTTTGGCTATGACCAAATCCATTATCTAGGTTTTATTGTTGATGGAAAACACTTGCGTCCTCAGTTTGATAAAGTTGAAGCTATGTTGAAAGTACCGCTACCTGTTACCAAGAAACTCTTAAGATCTTTCTTGGAATGATATCCTTTTACGGATGTTTATTCCACAAGTCTCATCCCTCACAAGCCCTTTGTCAGACTTGCTTCGAAAAGGGGTTCATGAGCCACTAAAATGGACTAATGATTTAACAGCTAAATTTCAACAGCTTAAAGCTGCTATGGCTAGTGAGCCAATTCTCAAGA
>NC_051416.1:36268328-36268714 GCF_015228065.2 Penaeus monodon
TATGTTGATAACCATCCCTATCCCGTAGCATATGCTAGTCGCAAGTTACTAGATCGTGAAACGAAGTATTCTACTATTGAGCGTGAATGTTTGGCTATTGTGTTTGGGGTCCAGAAATGTTATTATTATCTTATGGGAAAGGAGTTCATATTAGAGGTGGACCATAAACCTCTTGTTTACTTAAAGAATTTCAGAAGATCAAATAACCGTGTTGTAAGGTGGGCACTTAGTCTGCAACCCTATAAATTTAGACTTGTACATGTAGCTGGTCGTGATAATGTGGGTGCCGATCTTTTGAGTAGATCGTGCTAGTCTTCTATCTATCAGAGATAGATTCTTAAAGGGGGGAGTTGTGTGAAGGAATGGCCTATTAAATGAGGATAAAA
>NC_051416.1:36269076-36269340 GCF_015228065.2 Penaeus monodon
TTCTAACGAAATAAAGACGGATCCGTGTTCTGTGTTCCTGTGATCCCGCGTCTGTTCCCGTGTTTTGTGTTCCTGTGATCCCGCGTCTGTTCCCGTGTTTTGTGTTCCTATGATCCCGCGTCTGTTCCCGTGTTTTGTGTTCCTGTGATCCCGCGTCTGTTCCCGTGTTTTGTGTTCCTGTGATCCCGTGTCTGTTCCCGTGTTCTGTGTTCCTGTGATCCCGTATTTCTCTGTTCTGTATTTATTGTGATTGTGATTGTAATG
>NC_051416.1:36273727-36273923 GCF_015228065.2 Penaeus monodon
TGTTTAAATTTCTTACATGTACAGCAGTTAGAATATCCGTGACTATCCGTGACGCTTCTCTTTTGTACCTCGCTGGACTGGCCTGTGCGTCTTGCTATTAACTTCCAATAGGTCATTCGTGGCCTGTTCAACATCAAATATGCCGTCAACAATACATAGATCTTAGGGTGGTAGAACTTACCCTCTGACTATGCCA
>NC_051416.1:36278293-36278757 GCF_015228065.2 Penaeus monodon
GGCCAGAGTGGCCCTAGCCCAAAATCAGATGCCAGAGCTAGATCTAGGGGAGGCGGATTCCTGGGGTATCCTCAGTTATACAGCCCCCTGCAAAATTCCCAGAGGTAATTTCAGAGACTTCATATGACTTGGCTCTGGAGACCCAGCTAGACATGATCCCCCAGCTCTCCCAGTTACAACTGTGACAGCTCACAAACCCGAGACTTCTGTGAGACCCAAGCAACACAATCAAAATAAAGCCACCACAAGTTCTTCCCAGGAAGGACCCTCCTACCTCCCTGACCCTGCAACACCATATCCTGTTTGTTTAAAGTCTAAGAACTGTCACAAAGATGACGATGGCTGGGCCTGCCTTATTTGTTGTTGTTGACAGTTGTTGACTCCAGTTTCTACGGTATCCGACTACTCACAGAAAATCCACCAAAATGTCTATTTTGGAAGAGGAAATTGGTCTCGAAAAAAAT
>NC_051416.1:36278774-36278945 GCF_015228065.2 Penaeus monodon
AAAAAAAAAAGAAGGAAGACAAAAGGACGAATGAATTGGCTAATGACCAAAGCAGAGCTTAAAACATACATGCACACCTCTGGGAAGGTAACATACACAATAAGAATACCGGTATTGAACAATGCAAGAACAAATGCAAATTACCCAATGGACATTTATAGACAACACAGC
>NC_051416.1:36279885-36280339 GCF_015228065.2 Penaeus monodon
TACTGTATATACTGTGTATTATAAAGGAGGCCCTTCCAAAGCCTTAAAGAGAAGATTCCAGAAAGGCCCCACAAATAAAAGCCCAGCTGGTACTGACCATTATTTTTAACTGAAAATGGTTTTTTATTAAGCCAAAACCAAGAAATTGTGAATTTATTTTTTGTAATCTTCGGCAGTTGAATACCCGATAATTTGCTATGGTAACTTTTGTATATGTGATATTTTTGATTTTATGTACTAAAATTCATTGTTTTATGATTCCATTTTTATATTATTTTTCCATTGGGAAAGGAATGTTATTATTACATACAAAAAATTATATTTTTTACACTCTAAAGTTCCTATAAAAATTGAAAATTTTTGAATGTGTGTGATCCCTTATAACAAGTTGTTAAAATGTTGCCCAGCGGCGGTTAAATTTAAAACCGAAACCTCTTTAAAACCCACAGTCTTG
>NC_051416.1:36281264-36281344 GCF_015228065.2 Penaeus monodon
ACCCTGTTTTGAAATTTTAAAAAGTTATTATACTATCTTTTATACATTACATTGTAAAAGCAAAAGAAAAGAAAAAAAAT
>NC_051416.1:36281422-36281883 GCF_015228065.2 Penaeus monodon
ACCAAAAAAAAAAAAAAAAAAACAAACCAAAAAAAAAAAACACAACAAAAAAAAAAAAAACCCCAAAAAACAATTTAAACCCATATATATATATATATATATTATATATTATAAAATAAAATAAATTTTAAAATTATATAAAAAAACCCCCCCAAAACAAAAAAAAAAAAAAAAAAAATAATATATATTATATTATAAAATTTAATATATAATAAAACCCAATAATATAATATATATATAATATATATAAAAATAATTAATAATATATAATTTTTTTTAATTTTTATATATATTAATAATATATATTATAAATATTTTTTATATTAATATATTATATATATTTTTATATATATAATTTTTATAATATATATTTTATGATTTGTTTATATTTTTAAATAATAATATTCTAATATACCCTTTATTAATAAAGAAAATATAATTAAATTTTAATATAATTTATT
>NC_051416.1:36281997-36282120 GCF_015228065.2 Penaeus monodon
TGTAAAAATATATACCTTTCTATATTTTAAAAATCTATTTATTTTTTTTAATTATCTATATTTTAAAATTTATATAATATTAATATATATCCCACACCCACACCCACCAAATTCATATTAATT
>NC_051416.1:36283548-36283623 GCF_015228065.2 Penaeus monodon
TAAAGGGGTTATAATATTATTATTTTAATATTTAATAAAATTTTTTTAATTATTTTAAAAGAAATTTTTAAACCC
>NC_051416.1:36284704-36284787 GCF_015228065.2 Penaeus monodon
TTTGGGTTGTTTTGGTTTGGTTGGGACAATGAATTTGAGAATTTTAGTATACCTTGTTAAAATAAAAAATTTTTGACCATTAG
>NC_051416.1:36285015-36285408 GCF_015228065.2 Penaeus monodon
AAAAAGGAGAGAGAAGGGAAGAAAGAAAAAAAGGGGGAAAAAAAAAAGGGGAAGGGGGGAAAAGAAACTAAAAAGAAAAAAGGAGGGGGAAAAGGGTTTAGAGGAAACAAGGAAAAAACCAAATGAATTTAAGGGCTAGCCTTTCAAGGAAACTGGGAGTTATTTTTTGGGCCGGTTTTTTTTAATTTTAAACCTTTTTTTAAACATACGGTTAGGGGAAACCCCCGCCACACCCCGGGGGAGGGCACCACCTTCCACCGTTCTCCCAAAACTTTTCTAGGTGGTAAACCTCATTGTGTACCTTCCATAAAGGGGATAAAAACACTAAAACGGGGGAAGGGGTTAGGCACCGCCCGGGGTCTGATTTTAAAGGGGGGGGAAAAGGGGGAAGGG
>NC_051416.1:36285768-36285881 GCF_015228065.2 Penaeus monodon
AAGGACGAGACAGAAGACAAGAGCGAAAGTGACAGAGAGCTAAAAGTGACTTAGACGGGGGAATGAAGAGAGAAAGAAAGTGACGAGAACAAATGTGAAGAAGCGAGAGATGT
>NC_051416.1:36286412-36286661 GCF_015228065.2 Penaeus monodon
CCCAAACAGGGATTGCCGGCCTAAGATTTAATCATGAAACAGGGTTTAAAACCCCCCACCTTACCTAGGAAAATCCATAACCCCATTTTGTTGTTTCCTGCCCTCCCCACCCTGGTGGTACCTTTCCCCACGACCCCCTATTTACCCAAGACTTCTCGTTTTTTTTTACTTTTTACCCCAAAAAATAAAAAATCGCCGTTAAAAAAAACCCCAGTTAAAAGGGTTTAGGGGCACTCATAGACTCTTACA
>NC_051416.1:36286894-36287237 GCF_015228065.2 Penaeus monodon
GGACCACTGCCACTCCCGGGTCTATTTTCCCCTCCTTACATAAAAGAAACTTTTCCTTCAATAAAGACTCAAACCCAAATGCGTTTTCCCCACACCACTACGCAGGGTACCAAAACCCTAACAAACTGGGACAGCAAGGGGGTCCACACCACTCACAACTGGTTCCAGTGCAACCCAAAAAACGCTCCTCTGGGGACCCGCGGGTTCTTTCAAGCCTCCAAAAGGGAAAAAACCCAATTCCACCCCCTCTTAATTGGGCCCTGGCCTCTTTTTTTCCATATGTCACGCCTTGTGTTTTCAGATTCATTTTTTCTTTTTATCAAGAAATGCCCCTGTTAGTGCA
>NC_051416.1:36287313-36287464 GCF_015228065.2 Penaeus monodon
ATCTAACTCGGTCAGGGTAAAAACAAAATTTTTTAATTTTTTTTATCACATCAGCGGTATTGTGGGAAACCTTATTGAAAAACTTAAATTTTATTGGAAATTATCCACAAAAGAGCTTTTTTTTCATTGTCCAACCCCTACACTAGTTCTC
>NC_051416.1:36287560-36288918 GCF_015228065.2 Penaeus monodon
GTTCTCCTTTTTTCACAGGGGCAATTCATGATTCGGGCTGCAACATTCCTCGGTAGGAGCAGAACCGGTGTATTATGGCTACTTGTTTCAAACAATTACCTCTCCAAAGAAATTCTGATTCTTCTGCTTTCTCTGGGATGCTGACATTGACTTCACCCTGTACTCCCACGTGCAGGTTCCAAATCCTTGAGCAGCCTATACTATCTCTGACAAGCAACTATTTTCCTTCAGGACTAGTTTTTTCTCAACCAGACAGGCAAACCTCCTACAATCACTCGCCGTATCAATTCATCAGGATCACCGATGGCTATTTACCAGGATAATCGTGATAATCCTGGTAAACATTTTCATGAAAACATGATAAATATCAAGAGGAACTTGGTTAGCTTGCAACTTACATGAATAAATTAATCTAAAAAAATCTGTGAAAGAACGTGTTTCCCCAAACTTTGCTCTAAGTTTAGCTTTGAACTCTTCCCAATCTATAATTTCATCAAATAATGGGCTATTCTTAATTAAATATTTTACGGTCTAATTACATTTTCTATACTGCGGATCCAACTTTTCACTTGATTTCTTTAAAGTGGCTCTGCAGCAGAAGTTTCAGGTTGAAAAAGGATTGCCAACTCGTTTTGAAAAATTACTCTCGGGAAGAAGCTACATTGATACTGGCAGTTAGACTATTCCCTGTTCTAGTTTATTTTCTAATTCCGTATGTCTTGCCTGCACAAGTACTTTTAACCATTAATTTGACTTTGCAGTTCATTAATACATTTTAATCTCCACGTTTTCGGGTACTATAGGTAACTCACCACTGGTTTAGACTTTTCTTATGAAGTTCAAAGAATTTTGCAACAGGTTCACTATTAACTCCTTTCCGCAGTTTTCTCTTTCCCATCTTTTAGTTTATCTACAAAAACAAAGCTCTAACCACATAGCCAAGGAATATGCAATAGGAGTATAAAAACAAGACTCTACCTACTTGCATTGTTGGATCCCACTGCTGAAAACCAAAATTTGATATATACCCGTAGTGGATCTTAGGTCACTAACGACCAAGAGTTTACCTTTTAAATTACCATGGGTAGCATTTAGGATGCCAATTACCTGCATGGGGCTAGGCTGCGACCATCTGAATGAGGGATTGGAACCTATTTTGCATGCGTGTAATTTGGTATGTTTTGTGTCAGTCTTTGTTAAAAAAGAAGTTAAGCGTGGCAGCAGTCATTGTATTATCTGATTATAATTAGAGAATGCTTTCAAAGCCGACTCTCATAGTTATATGCTTAAAGAGCTGTTATGTTCAGTATACCTCAATTTTAATATTCTCTTAAAAATATCAAGACTATTTGCAATAT
>NC_051416.1:36288942-36289365 GCF_015228065.2 Penaeus monodon
CTGTAGCAAAGTTAGTAAAACATGAACAATAAATCATAAAATGTTCAAGTCCGAGCTTCCATAATGACACTCACATTTTTCGATAATAAAAGTTGATCATGTTCATGTTTTCCTTTCCTATCATTACACATAATCCTTAGATTATTTCATTTAAAAATTCAACAAAAAAGTAAAGACAGAAAGAAAAACATTTATTTACTTAATTCCTTCAATGAAACGAGACGTCTCCCACCATTGCAATATTAAAAAACATCCTTTAGTCTGGCGATGATATCCCCCATAGTCATGACCCATAAGCATTCTAAAAGTTACTAAAAAAACATAAAGAAAATAAAAATACAAAGAAGGACCAACACGGTGAATAAAAATGAGAGTAGAACTTAAGGGTACCATGCACTGCTTTTTTTTCTTTTCTTTTCTTTT
>NC_051416.1:36289927-36290044 GCF_015228065.2 Penaeus monodon
CTAGAAAAAGCTGCAAAGTCTAAAAAAAAAGAAAAAAATTACTTCATGTGATTGACTTCAAATTAGCCAGGAAGCAAATATGCCTAGCAACACCGGGGTCCCTCCTGTGTCACACTT
>NC_051416.1:36291626-36291698 GCF_015228065.2 Penaeus monodon
TATGCCATGCTTTATTTATTAGTTCCATTGCGAGTGTTTTTCGGTGACGCTATAGTCGGGTGTCGGACCTAA
>NC_051416.1:36291718-36291990 GCF_015228065.2 Penaeus monodon
GTGTGTGTGTGTGTTCTTTTGGGGACAGCCAAGCATTGTTTTCAGATTCAAAACACTGTTACCATTTTATCTTTCTTTTTTATAACCCTGCTATTCTAACAGTTAGTGTGCATGGTGTGTGCGATGTCCGTGGCCTGGTTGGAATTAGAATGATCTATATGTTGTTACTCAAGGTGCTGCTATGCACAGGCAATGATAGAGAAGTGGAGGTGCATGAAGTGCTGATGTTTGGATACGGATACAGGTCCCACTAAGAAAGGGTTTTCTCGGTG
>NC_051416.1:36292193-36293759 GCF_015228065.2 Penaeus monodon
ATGTAAATGACGTGACTTTGAATGCTGGGTGTCTGAAAGCGCTTGCCTTTTTTTTTATGTTTGGGGAATGTATAAAAATCATGCAACTCATGATGAATTTTGTAGCTCTGTCTCCTCACTGATGCAGCTACAGTTCAGAGTGATGTCAGTTGTTTTGCTTTTGTGGCTAGGATCTGTGAATAATACAGACATCTATGGTCGAACTGCCTGCGATTGTTTGTTCTGATGGGTGTTGACAATGAGGGGTTTTCTAACTCAAATTTATCCAGCCCAGTAAACTAATTTAGATCGCTCTCTATTGAATCTGCAAACGGATGTTATGGATGTAATATGGTGTCCTTCTTCAGAGTGTATATTAGGAGTAGGTTAAATGATAGACCATGGGTTAAAAGGATATGCATTGGAGCTTATGATAAAAGACAGGAGGACCTTAATGTGTGGACTGTATTGACCTACTCGGCCGGTTCCTTTTGTTCTGTCGTCAGATTTCTGCTCCCAAGCTAACTAGGCTTTTTCCCCAAGTTGATCTCATTAGGTTCCTCCCGGAATGCTGGCGTGTGGCCAATATAATTAAAATTCCTAACGGTCCACCAATTCCCATTGTTAATAAGTCGAGACCTATTTTTTTTACCATTCTTTCAGAGTTCTTTGAAGGTTTGAATGACTAGATTATCTAGAGGATAGTGACTCGCTGTCAGACTCTCAGTTTGCTGACAGGTTTGTCAAACCTAGATATATCATCAACATTGATTACCAAATGTTCACAGGTAGTGGTGACAAGGAGATATGCTGCTGAATATCAAGACAACAGAAGCAATGATCGAGGACTGATTTTGCTCTTCAACCTGATCTTCTCGGCAACGAACATACTAAAAATGTTGACATGATAGAACTTTTTGTAGTAAAGTTTGATGCAGAGTTGACATTTGAGGTTTTTGATGATTGTTGCAAGTTAAAAAACTGTGTGTGCAGAAAGCCAAGCGGATTTTACAGATCCTGTTGTTTCTGCAAACCCTTCATCCTCCCCTTTGCCTGAGTGCTGTTCATCTGTGTTTTGGGAGCAGCTGTTAATTGCCTTCTAGCTTCATTTGATAGAGTTGCCAGATTGACAGGAGCTGTGGTGATACTTATCTCCTAGACCTTGCCACAATAGATGAGTTTTTAGTTCACGTCTTCCTTTTATAACATTTTGGAAAGATCATCATCTGATACATACTCACCGTCCTCAATGCTTTGGAGGTCTTGGAGTTCCAGAGATTTTTTATTTTTATTTTTTATGAATCCTGTAAAATAACTTGCCAAGTGATTTCGTTGAGTGTGCCTCCGCTGATTTTTCAGATCAGTGTGAACTGGTTTTATTTAATTATCTATACTTTTTGGGCCGTCATATACCCCTACTGTCTGCTATCAGAGCTTTTCAGAGTATGCTGTGTTAAATTAAAATGATAACACTGCAACAATAAAAACGAAATAAAACGTTTTGTTCTTAACTTGTTATCTGTTTTGTTTTCACTACGTCTGGTGAACACGTAATGACATTTCGTTTCTGTTGTGTTTGGGGTGTGT
>NC_051416.1:36296584-36297123 GCF_015228065.2 Penaeus monodon
AGTTTTAACGAAATGAAGACGGACCTGTTCTGTGTTCCTGGACCCCGTGTCTGTTCCCGTGTTCTGTTCCTGTGATCCCGGTCTTTTCCCGTGTTCTGTTTTCCCTGCATCCCGTGTCTTTCCCGTGTTCTGTTTTCCTTGCCCCCCTGTCTTTTCCCCGTTTTCTGTTTTCCTGTGTCCCGTGTCTGTTCCCTGTTCTTTTTTCCTGTGATCCCGTGTTCGTTTCCTGCGATCCCGTGTCGTTTCCGTGTTCTGTTTTCCCGTGACCCCGTGTCTGTTCCGTTTCGTGATCCGTGTCTTTTCCCGTTTTTTGTTTTCCCTGTGACCCCGCTCTGTTCCCGTGTTTTGTTTTCCCCTGATCCGCGTTTTTCCCCGTGTTTTGTTTTCCTGTGACCCCGCGTCTGTTCCCGTGTTTGTGTTCCTGTGACCCCGCGTTGTTCCCGTTTTTTTGTGTTCCTGTGATCCCATGTCTTTTCCCCGTGTTCTGTGTTCCGTGATCCCGTATTTCTCGTTCTGATTTTTGTGATTGTGTTGTAATG
>NC_051416.1:36297265-36297745 GCF_015228065.2 Penaeus monodon
AGGACTTTGAATTTTTTACAAGTGGCGACCTTGCAGGATCAAAGGGTAATCTCGGGGTTTATTGGTGGAATTTGTTTTTTTGTTGTTTTTTTGCTGCCCTTTGGGGCCGGAAGAAAAAGTTGGATCCGTTTTGTATATTCGATCCTATTTTACGTTTAGTTTTGGAATTGTTGAAAAACGATCTATGGTTCCAAGAGTTTTGGGTTTAAGGATTCTTGGGCGTGTTACGGATTGTTTTCCGTGTCAAGATATCGCTTGGTGCGAGATTGGGTCTCCTCAATTTTTGGGTCCCGGATAGTAGCGTGCTCGTGATCCGTGGTCAAAAGGAATTAGTAAATTCTGTTGCCATTAGGGCGTTTATTCTTTTGATACGCTGAAGCATCAGGGGGAGTTTTTGGGACTGTCGGGATGATGTTCCCCAAATATGTAGTTAGTCAGCAGTCGATTACAGGGAAGAAAGAGCTAAAAAAAGGGTTTTTG
>NC_051416.1:36297783-36301760 GCF_015228065.2 Penaeus monodon
TTAGATTAGAAACAGAGAACAAAAAAAAATGGAATACGAGTTGGAATTGTTCGGGCCAAAGACAGAAGGGTTTTTCCCCTGTTGGTTGGAAGGAACTTTTAGACCATTTTTACCCGTGTTTAGGGACGGGGAGGATAATCTTCTTACCTATGAGATTTGAACGGGTTGTTCGTTACGGGGTTTAATTTCTGATATTTACTCCATTCGATGGCTAGTCTTTTAACTGAAGGCTGTAAGTATTCACCTCTTTTTTTCAGAAATTACAGATGTTTGAGCATTTAAAAATTGGCTCTCTAAGGTTTTAGAAAAACTCCAGACATTACAAAAAACAAATTTTAGATCAGTAAAATAAAGGCAGTGAAACTTATCAAAAATTTTTCCTCTACATCTGGGCCGCCTTTTTGATACTGGAAAAAAGGGTCGTAGTGTACCAGAAGACTTCTTTTTCTTAGCCCTTTCAAAAATTTTTGATCAGTTCGTCTCCTCTCTCTCTAAAATTTTAAGAATGTTCTTTAAGGAACATAAGTCAGTTCCCTAAAATTTAGCGTGGACTAGCAGAACATGGGCTTGCCCACAACGCTTATCCCGCTATCAAATTTTGATGGGGGTTAGAAGTTTATCCTAATCCCCCAAAAAATGAAAGCAGAATTGTCAAGTATACTTTGTCTTACTGTGGAGGCAGGGGCTTTTAAACCCCCGTTTGCCCAAAGAACCCCCTTTTTTTAAGAAACACCCCCGGAAAAGGGTTGGTTTTTGCTTAGAAGAAACCCATTGCAATAAATATTCATTTTCTGGAACTGTGAATGGAATGTGGGTTTAAAGAATTTTTAAGGGGAAAAGGGTTTTGTTTTTAAAATTGTCTCTGATGTTTGATTCCAGAAGCTTTCCTTAAACTGTAAATGGTTCAATTTGCGATTTTTAGGTAGTTAACTCCTTCCCACAGGTACGGTTTATATTAGGTGCGATACTTTGTTGGGTGGGCAAATTTTTTTAAGGGGCACCTTTAAAAAATTTTGTAATGTGTCATCGGGAACACCCGGAGTCCGGATTTAAAAATCCCCCCATCACGGGGAAATTAAAAATTTACCCGGGCAGTCCAAACTGGGGGCCGCTAAAGTAAAGCGCACCACCCTTAGTATTCCCTGAAGTGGGGCTTTAGAAGTGACCCCCCAAGAATTTGCTGATTTGAAAGTTAACTTTTCAATACTGGGTATACCCGAGAAAAAGAAAAGTCGGGTAGTACAGACTTAAAAAAGGGATGGCAAGTTTTTTTAAAAACGAATGTCGAAGGGGTTTAACCGGACTTGTATAGATTCCAAAAATTCCAGGAGAAGGTGGGAAAACGTTTTTAATTGTCCCTTCTACTTGTAAAAAATATTGACTTGGTTTTGCTCAGAAACCCCCCACTCTCCGGGTCATTTTCATGGAAGCCCGAATTAAGAGTTAAAAGACCACTTTCTGGCCCAGGGAGGGATCAGATTAAGGGATTTTGCAGACCCCTGGACAATTTTCAGCGCTTTTCACCCAAAGGGTAATACCCCCTGTGCCCTAAAAACAGATCCAATTAAAACAGAACTTTTTAAAGAGTAGCCTTTGTTTGGTCGGTCCCCTAAGTCCGCCTTCTTCTGAGGGACATCGATATTTTTTAAAACCTCATAGATTTTGCCACAGCTTCCAGAAGTTTTACCTCTAAGAGAATAGATCTGTGTCCATAGCTGAGGGTTTACTAGTAATTTTTCTCGGGTTTTGGTACCCCCAAAGAAATTCTTTCGTTTAGAGGTCCCCGTTCATTTCCCGAAATGGGGGAATTACATAAGATATTGGGGTTAAAAAACCTTTTGTTTACAACCCATACCACCCTATTGTAATGGGAGGATTGAAAGGTTTCACTCCATTTAAAAGGCACTTTGAGGAAACTTTGCCCCAGAAAGCCTAAAGGGAAAAGGCATCGATATTTAGTACCAACCTTTTTGCCCCTTTGTGAAATCCCACGATAGGGCGGATTTTCTCCTTTGATTTTTGTATGGGTAGAACAGTAAAGGGGGCCATTAAATGTCCCTTTGAGATTTTTGGGGGAAAATAAAACGGCCACTAAAAATGATAGGGCCACTTCCAATACTAATTGATCTAAAGGAAAACTTGCTGGTTTTGCTAAAATTGTGCCCCGAAAGAGAATTACTCGCTAGATACAACTTATTTTGACTTAAAATTCCAAAATGTCGTTTAAAAAACCCGGGGGCGAATTTTGATTTTGCTCCCCGATAAGGGAAATAAAATACTAAGGAAAGGAGTGGACCTTACAAAATTTAGAGCGGAAAAATAAGTAGATATTTAGTTGTGAAAAAGGGGAAAAACTAAACTCATCATGCAAAAAATATTAAAGAAGTCTTCAAAAGGGGAAAATAAAAAATGTGTGTAGATAAAAACCGTCTTGGTTGGGGGAAATCTGTAAATGTGCTATTTACCCCAATTTTGTGTAAAGAATTTGGTGATTTTTATTTTATGAAACCAATTACCCCAGGGCCCGAAAAAGAGTATCAAATAAACTTCCCGGAATTTAGGAGGTTTTCCTTTGAACAAAATGAGCAAATACGAGGATTTGTTAAAAGTTAGAGAGGTATTTTCAGAGATCCAGGATGTACCATGCCATCGAGCATGACAAAATTTTTGCAACCACTGAAGGTTTTAAAGGGAAAGATTTACCCCATACCCCAATTCACTTTAAACCCCATTTCAAGGAGGAAGTAGACAAATTGTGGGTTTAGGTTCATTAGACCATCATCCTGCATTTTGTTTTCCCCGGTATTTTGGTGAAGAAATCGGAGGGACCTTTAAATGGGCCCTTTATTACAGAAAAATTTAAAAGCATCACAGTATTCCACGCTGAAAAACCCGCTTGTTCAATTTAGGAAGATTCCTATCAATTTTCGGGAGCGAAATATTTTCAGAGTTTGGGTTTGACAAAAAACATATACCAAAAAACCCCAAAAAGAGAGAGCAAACCTTAACACATTTCCTACTCACCCAGGGCTAATGGAATTCACTAGGGTTTCCATTTGGGTTTTGTTCGTTGGCAACATATATTAGGTTTATGAAATGGGGCTAGAAGGATTTCCCCAAAGTTACTTTTATTTTGATAATTTTTTATCTATGGTATTTTTTGGAAAGAACACTTTGATTCTCTCAGATCAGTATTGACTGTCTTCGAAAAATGGTCTCAAGCACGTCCTTCTAAAAGTAAGTTTGGGTATGACCAAATCCATTATCTAGGTTTTATTGTTGATGGAAAACACTTGCGTCCTCAGTTTGATAAAGTTGAAGCTAGTTGAAAATACCGTACCCGTTACCAAAAACTCTTAAAATCTTTTTTGGGGAAAGTACCTTTTACAGGTGTTTATTCCACAAATCTCATCCCTCACAAGCCCTTTGTAGACTTGCTTCGAAAAGGGGTTCATGAGCCCCTAAAAGGATAATGATTTAAAAGCTAAATTTCAACAGCTTAAAGGCTAGGCTAGGGGCCAATTTTCAAGATCCCAGCGTAAATCTTCCATTTGTTCTTAGAACAGATGCACAAACCTGGAAATTTGGGGGCCGCTCCGTATGTTGATAACCTCCCTATCCCGAGCATATGCTAGCGCAAGTTATAGATCGTGAAAAAAGATTCCTATTGAGCGTGAATGTTTTGGGTATTGGTTTGGGGTCCCGAAATGTTATTTTATTTTTATGGGAAAGGAGTTCATATTAGAGGGGGACCATAAACCTTTGTTTTCTTAAAGAATTTCAGAAGATCAAATAACCGTGTTTAAGGTGGGCACTTAGTCTGCAAACCCATAAATTTTTGATTGTACATGTAGTGGTGTGATAATGTGGGGCCCATCTTTTTAGAATTGCTAGTCTTCTATCTATCGAGATAGATTCTTAAAGGGGGGGATTGTTGAAGGGAAGGCCCATTTAAAAGGGATAAAAAATTGGGATAG
>NC_051416.1:36302087-36302175 GCF_015228065.2 Penaeus monodon
TTTTAACGAAATAAAGCGGGTCCGTGTTTTGTTTTTTCCCGTGATCCCCCGTCTGTTCCCCTGTTTTGTGTTTCCTATGATCCCGGTC
>NC_051416.1:36302259-36302378 GCF_015228065.2 Penaeus monodon
TCCCCGTGATCCCGCTCTTTCCCCCTTTTTGTGTTCCTGTGATCCCCGTCGTTCCCCTTCTGGTTCCTGTGATCCCCCTATTTTTCCCGTTCTGTTTTATTGGGATTGGATTGTAATGT
>NC_051416.1:36309127-36309197 GCF_015228065.2 Penaeus monodon
TCTAATATTTGGCGAGCATGCGGTATAAATAGAATCTGGGAGATGTGAGGTCAGCGGCCGAGTACCACCC
>NC_051416.1:36317490-36317949 GCF_015228065.2 Penaeus monodon
GGCCAGAGTGGCCCTAGCCCAAAATCAGATGCCAGAGCTAGTCTAGGGGAGGGGGTTCCTGGGGTATCCTCAGTTATACAGCCCCTGCAAAATTCCCCGAGGTAATTTCAGAGACTTCATATGACTTGGCTTTGGAGACCCAGCTAGACATGATCCCCAGCCCCCCAGTTACAACTGGGACAGCTCACAAACCCCAGACTTCTGTGAGACCCAAGCAACACAAACAAAATAAAGCCACCACAAGTTCTTCCCAGGAAGGACCCTCCTACCTCCCCGACCCCGCAACACCATATCCTGTTTGTTTAAAGTCTAAGAACTGTCACAAAGATGACGATGGCTGGGCCTGCCTTATTTGTTGTTGTTGACAGTTGTTGACTCCAGTTTCTACGGTATCCGACTACTCACAGAAAATCCACCAAAAAGTCTATTTTGGAAGAGGAAATTGGTCTCGAAAAAAAT
>NC_051416.1:36317966-36318135 GCF_015228065.2 Penaeus monodon
AAAAAAAAAGAAGGAAGACAAAAAGGGCGAATGAATTGGTAATGACCAAAGCAGAGCTTAAAACATACATGCACACCTCTGGGGAAAGGGAACATACACAATAAAAATACCGGTATTGAACAATGCAAGAACAAATGCAAATTACCCAAGGACTTATAGACAACACAGC
>NC_051416.1:36327971-36328070 GCF_015228065.2 Penaeus monodon
AGAAGGAATAGCAACACAGCATTGTGTCAATAGCATGATTTGGGGAGTTATGTTTTTATCATTTTAAAACCCCGCAATTATCAGTAAAAGGTAAAACAG
>NC_051416.1:36328458-36328723 GCF_015228065.2 Penaeus monodon
TTGTTATTTAAATAAGTAGGTTACAAGGGTGTTAGTGATTGTGTAATAAGAAATTTATGTTTTGTTTAGCTCCCATTGACCATTCCATTTGTGTACAAGGTCATATTTTATTTGCAATCATTTTGGATTATTGTTCATATATGATAGTTGTCCACAGGTTGGACCCTACAGTAAAGGAGTAACTGCCAGTGATGTCTTCATTCACCTGGTGAAACACTATCCTACCTTCTATATATCCCCTAGACAGGAGTGCAAGCTGCATGTA
>NC_051416.1:36328764-36329667 GCF_015228065.2 Penaeus monodon
CTTACGACCATACGCATTATTAAAACGCTGGTGCTGGCCTCGCAATTCAGTCCCCTGGGAAGGTTGCGGGGAGCCCCGCACTCGAAAACCCGTTTTTATTAAACTGTCGGGGGCCCCCATCCCGGGGGATTCGGGGGGACGGGTTTGTACCCTGGGTTTCCCCGCGCGCCGCAGTTGGTAAGCCTAATGCTGGCTTATTACGATTTACAGCCAAATCTATAATAATTTTTTATCGGGAAAGATAGTATAATACCCTATTAAAATGTCAACTATCCTTTACAACTGTCATCCTCACAATCACTCTCCGGGAATTTTAGGGTTACCAAACATGAGCAAATACTATATTTCATTATCAATAAATCAGCCAGGTTTAAAAATTTTTCTTTTTTTAAAAATCATAAAAAACTCCCCCCAGGGTATTTTAATTCTTTAAACCCCTTAACAAATTTGAATGGGTGTTTTTCTTCAAAAAAGCTGAATAGTCCCAAAATTTCCCCCCGGGCGTAAAATAAACTAAAAAATCTCCGAAAAAAACCCCATAACATATAAATAGATAGCAATGTTTTTTTTATGTATGTTTTTTATAAACCTATTTTACAAACACTATAATTTCACCGCCGGGCGGTTGATAATAAACTAAAAATTTCCAGAACACACACCACAACACACCAATAAAAAGATGCAATGGTATTTTAGTATTTTATAAACCCCTTATGTCTATTTATATACATAGGCTTAAACAAAATTAAAGATACGCGTCCAATAAACTGTGTTTATAAATCGATAAATTTCTTTAAAGCATTCTAGAAAAGATTTTAGTGATTAATGTGAATATATGAATTAACAAAACAGCAATAAATGCAGTTCGGCCCTTTTTGATCCGAGAAATTTTTGGACGCACTG
>NC_051416.1:36330083-36330458 GCF_015228065.2 Penaeus monodon
GGGTTTTCAAAAAAAATTTTTGATAAATCATCTTGTATTCTAAACTATCTTTTGGGCTTGGGGGCGGCTGCTCCAAATCCCCCGTTTTTGGTTCCACGCATGGGGGGGCCCCGGGGGGCGATAAAAAACCGCAAAATTTCAGCACTAGGGGGACCGGGTTCTGGGGGAAAGCCCCCCCTGGGGAGACGTTTTAAAATTGGGCCCGTTTTTTCTGTAGGGTGAAAACAGCGGACATTTCGTATTTCGCGGAAATATTGGGCGGGCTCTGTACCTTTTTTATTATTTTATTTCAAAGTTCAAAATGACAGTGTCCTTTTCCCACCTATTTCTGGCGCGGAACATTAACCAACAGATAATTTTAAAGAAAAACCTTTA
>NC_051416.1:36330786-36330915 GCF_015228065.2 Penaeus monodon
TTTTGGTTTCTTATTCTTACAGAGGGGAAAAAAACTGGAAGGAGTGTTTTCAAAAAATTTGGAAGAAAGATAAAGGAATCTGAGATAAACATTTAAAGGCAAAAAAAGAGAGAGCCCTAAACGACCTGC
>NC_051416.1:36331087-36331868 GCF_015228065.2 Penaeus monodon
TTTATACCAAAAATCGCAGAGAGAGGGGGGTACTTTCGAACTGATGTCGTACGGTTTCCCTTTTTGGGTTTTTTGCGCATTTACAGGTGTGCGAGTTAATTGCACCTGTCAGTGAAAAAAGCCGGGAGTAGATATGCGGTGCATGAAGGGCTGAAAAAGGCATCATATAAGAGGAAACCATTTTCTAAACAGCGTCCAGGGAAGGATTACTAAAAATTTAAGAATTTGCACAAAAAAATGAGGGAAGTTTCATGGTTGGCACAAAAAGTTTTTTTAAACAGAATTGTACTAAATTTATACTGTAGTGGAAAAAATAAGCATTTGGGATTTTTCAGTTTTTCAGCTCTGACGTTTTTCCGGGTTGGGAAGTTCTTATTTTAATGTTGGGTTTACCTATTTTTGCAACGTGAAGTTTTAAAGACAGGATTTTAATGGAACAGGCTGATTAGGGAAGAGGGGGTGTGCAGACAGCCCCCCCCCCCGAAGTAGAGCGTATGCATAATCTGCTTTCCCCTTAATTTAAACAAATTAACAATTACGAAAAAGTATTATATATAATATTATAAGATGAAACCAATAACTATATAAAAGTACTAGTACTACTGAGATAGTATATTATGATTGTTTTTGGTACAATAACATATATATACTACACATTAATATATTCCATACTGCTTTTATCATCAATTTTTTTTCCCTTTAAATTAAAATGCTAGGGGTGTAAAAAAAAATTTTGGAATCTCCATTGGGGTATACGACAAAAATAATTTTGAAAAACCCC
>NC_051416.1:36332038-36332513 GCF_015228065.2 Penaeus monodon
GAAACCTTATAATCCCGCTTTTTATTTGGAGAGCGGCCTTTTATAAAACCAATGCCAAAAGGGGTTTTTCCTTTTCCCTTTGTTTTCTATTTGGATTAGTATTTGGTGTGGTTCTGTTAAAACCCAAGCGAAACCCTGTCTCTTCTAGGCTGGTAAGTCTAAGCGAGGTCGGTAAATTTTGTCCCATTTTTTTACTACCTTTCGACTAATACCCTGGAAAATTGAAATATGTTTAGTATTATGACAGTAATTTAAAGAAAAAATGCGTTTTCTGTACAGATAATAAATTAAATTTTTTTGTGCTTTAGTATAGTTGACATTTTGAGCTTCACACGCCCCTCAAGTGACTTTGAATCTTGTTGCGATGGGTTTTGAGGGTTTTTCCATGTGTAAAAAATGTTTGTCACAGATATGTAGACCCAAATGTAATAAGTCACAGGCGTGATGTTCAGGAAAATAGGGAGGGCATGGGAAA
>NC_051416.1:36332580-36332663 GCF_015228065.2 Penaeus monodon
ATTATTTTGTGGTTACTTTTTTCCTTGCCCTTCGAATCAGGGGCAGGGTGCCAAAAGGGTTTGCCGACCCCGGGTTGGGTTGG
>NC_051416.1:36332778-36332992 GCF_015228065.2 Penaeus monodon
GTCTGTATAAACACGTCTTCCCCGGGTATTTTCCCTTTGTCTGTTAAATACTTTTTTTTTCCTTTTTAGGTAATCTCTCTTCCCCGGGGCAGCATTTGAGCTGAATAAATCTTTGCTTTAATTTTTTTTGTTATATGTCACTGCGTTTTTTTTTAATACATTTGATTTCCCCTACCCCAAAAGTCTCCTCTTTATTTTTTGCTAGCCCCTGAAA